>NW_025765464.1:0-163444 GCF_003918875.1 Haliotis rubra | reverse complement strand
ACCAACTATTGCCATGCTATTGCAATGGTTTTTTCTCTCCTTGAATTGTCTCATTTGAAGTCATTTCCATAATGAGTGTATAGTTTATATCAAAACAGAAACAAGTTGAACTAGTTTCAGTCTCTTTAAATAACTGACAAGGAACTTGCACCCAGATCAAGTATAGAGTTAAAACATAAACTCAATGAAGCTGCAAGTCTGCACCCAAATAATAAACAAATACAAAACATCATATATATTTAATAAAAGTTGTGCGCTGCATTTTATCAACAAAAGTCAATTACTAAGCTATCGATTGTCACATACTATCGATGCAAACTGATATTGTTTCGATTCTGCTATCAACAGAAACAACAACTGCAATCCATCGATAGTTCGATGCATCGTTTTCAGCCCTACCTGGAAGGATGGTGAGGTGGAGAGAACTACGTCGACCAGCATGACAAGATGTGCCAGGCTACATGGACGGCAGATCGTGTCATCTCATATCTTGTGTTTGGAATATGCTTGGCGTCCACGCTTCTGGTTTGTTTCTGTATATCCTGTTTAATTCATGGTTTTTCCCAAGTGAAGGGATTCCTACTCTCATGGCTTTCTCCGGCCTCACCATTCGGGACAGGCTGTGATCACGTCCGTTCTCGGTGTTCATCAGGAGAGATTCAAAATAATAGCCATAACCTCTGGCATAACTCAAAGTTCTAAGGGCCGAGGTTTCCACTGATAATCATTGACCGAGCAACCGCTGTATACAGTTTCGCACAGGCATCATGCGCTTTGTCATTCACTGGGATTGCAAAAATGACTTTTTTTCGTCACAGAGTTACATTTTACCTCAGGATCAGACGCCTGTGTGGTGGGGTTTTGGTACAATGCAAGCTCATACTCCTGGCTACGACAAAGGGAGTAAATATGCTTATCAGCCAGTCCTTGTCGCCGTACATCAGGCATCCATGTTATGGGTAGCACATTGTAAGCTAGGAACCAGTGGTTGGGACATTAATTACTGGAAACCAGCGTGAAATGGTTCGATTCCCCTTGTGGGGTTCAGATTTAATCCCAGGGTGCAACAATTGAATGAATATGGTACAGTTGTTTCATGATGTTCATAATCATAAGGGGACGGTGGGGTAGCCTAGTGGTTAAAGCGATCGCTCGTCATGCCGAAGACACGGGTTCGATTCCCCACATGGGTACAATATGCGAAGCCCATTTCTGGTGTCCCCTGACGTGATATTGCTGGAATATTGCTAAAGCGACGTAAAACCCAACTCGCTCACTCACTCCATAATCATAATCTTGAAGAATGTCTGGCCAGAATGAAAAGTGGATCACTATTTCTTATATGGTCAACCTCTAGTGTTTCTGATGATACGTCTAGAGCCAGAGCAACTAGATATTCACTCACTCACCACTCACTCACTCATTATTTTGGCTCACTCGACCAATTGTTTGTTCGAACATTCCCAGAAGGTGCATACGATTCTTTTACTAAAGGTTTTATTAGATTTACAGCATTCAAGGCCTGCATGTGTTTGTGAATTTGTGACCTTTTTTACGACCACCTTGTGTCATCATTAATTGACGGTAATAAAAACAAATGGCAATGACCCAGTCGTAATCTAGACATTGCTTCAAAGCAGAATCTTTACTTCAGTCCTCAAAACTTCTTAAGTTTCCTTTTGCATTTGATACGAGGAAACGCATTTAATTGTCACGTTGCTTTGTAGCCAGACACTTCTCTGATCGATCACAATACGGAACCTATTATCAACGTCTCAAAACAATATTGTCCATATCAATATTGCCAACAACGACGTCAAGCCCCTTATCCACACACACAGAAGTAGAAAAAGGCTTCCATGCTCTTATGCTACTGACATCCTGAGCCAAAAAGTAAATAAAGCCATGTAAGATAAACATATCGATCATCACACATCATGACAAAGGAAGTCTGACATGACAGTTGATCAATAGCTATAAATATCTTAACCTTTTTACAATGGGGAAGTATGAACATTTTCACGCAAGTGGCACGTAATAACTAATTATGCTCGAAAATGCTTCCATATTTGCAAGACCATTTACGTCTCACTGAAGGTAATATGAGCAGAATCCAACTGATGATGTTATGTGCTGTTCAGATATACGTTAAACTGATAATGAACTCTACAACATTGTAACTATATATGACAATACAATATATAAACAGGCTATAGATTACCAACAACTGAAGGTGGATCACCTTGCTAGGGCCGAGAATCGTCAGAGATATCAACATACAATTTGGCAGGTTACATGACCAATCTGTGACCGATGTATACTTACTGCCCAACCTACCTGTGGAACACACACATGAGTGAGTGAGTGAGTTCAGTTTTACACCGCACTCAGCAATATTCCAGCTATATGGCGGCGGTCTGCAAAATCGAGCATGAGCATCGATTTGCGCAATTGGGAATCGATGACATGTGTCAACCAAGTCAGCGAGCCTGACCACCTGATCCCGTTAGTCGACTCTTACGACAAGCATGGGCTACTGAAGATCAATATTCTAACCCGCACCTTCAAGGGTCGAAACACATACAAAACGTTCACAGATATTATTGTAAAACTAGTCTGAAAATCTAGAAATAGTTTGACCTTGAAAGACATTGCAATATAAAAAACAGGCTATAGATCGCCAACAACTGAAGGCAGATCACCATGCTAGGGACGGAACAGAAGAACCAGCCCCAGTTCCAGCCCCATAGTTGAAAGTATATGTGCTCACATTCAGGATAAGTCATAAACACTAAATATACAGTTAAAAAAGAAACGCATAACCCAGAAATCTGTTGCGAAAATGTTGTATTTTCAAGCATGTATAACTCGTCCACAAATAGACTTCAGTACATGGACTTTTACATCGGTTTAGAAGAAGGGGATGTCTATACAACCAAGTGGATACTTTTAGATAACGGAGGAGTTGAGCGCGATGGTGACCACGTAGCATGGTCCCGAAGTCGGGTCTCCTGGTTCTCAGTCCAACCTCTCTCAACTGTTGCGTACAGTTTGACCGGATATCCTTCGAAGTCCTGGCACCCTGGCTGCTGTGCTCTCACCCGTGGCAGTACGATCACGCAAATGTAGTACCCGGATGTACCGATCTTGGCCTGCAGTGTTGACTCGGAGGTCCGCCTGTACGGTGACGGTCATTTGTTATGACTGCTTGGTTGTAATGAGCTGCAAGCAGTGATATCGTGCTCAGACCAACATTCAGAAGCCTGGCAACAGAAAATTGGTAATCAACAGCGTGCATACGTTCAATAGCGATGTTCCGTGTCGCAGCGTCAAGACGTGGCGAAGTGATTGACCTTGAAACCCCTTCAAAACGAATGCCGATTTCCGAAAATAACCTTGATTTTTAATGCCAGACAGTGCATGCTCTTTGCTGCACAATTTTACTTGGAAGGAGATTTCGGTTGCGTTGTGGCGATGCCTTTTTAATTCTTGCAATAAATCTCATCAAAATCAACATTCTTTAGGCAAAGTCGATGTTTGACTTGTGCAATAGTGTATAATCATGTTATCAACACTTTTATTACATATTTTGACGATTGTTTGAAAACAATAGGTAATTAATAGATTTTTAAAAATACAAAACATCAGCATGTGCGTTTCTTTTGGAGATAGTATATTACAAAAATATTGTTAGTTTAGCTGCTGAATAGATGCACAAAAAACCTCACACAAACTCACCCAGTCACAGCTGGTTGAAAGGCTCCGAAATATTTGCACTTTATGTAATGGGTACCCGTGGAGTTATTCAAAATACATCAACCATATCCTAGCCCCTAGAGAATATAACGAGGCAGACACTCCAGGCTAAATAAAGTACACCAGTGCAGTATTATCGCATTATCTATCAACAGAACGGGTCATACGACTTCACTGCACCAGGGCAGAGCAAAGTCTAGATCAACATTACAACTACCCGACTGGAGTCAGTTGTTACTTGCGCAAGGGTGTGCTTTAGCGGAGACACGCTTACAGAGAGGGACCTCTCCGCAAAGGAAGTATATTAATATCATATAATAATCTACAGACGTACGTGCTTGAAGAATGACTACTGACAATATTTAGGGTAAGTTATTATATCCACATATGTAGTGTGTCCCATCCACATTTGTGTCAAACTACTGGGTCACTCGGTGTCAAAATCTTCTAAAAATTAAAACACGTTTTGTCGAAAACGCTGTAATGAAATCACCTGACTAGAGTGGAATGAAACTTGTGTTGTATTTTGAATGTATAGGCATCATATCATATATAGGTATTCGCTTGTGTGAATGTGTTGTCTCGTTTGTATCTATTCAGTGGTTGGTGAAGGATCATATGTCATGGCGTCAAAGGCTAGAGTTCTCCATTGTTGTGTTTGTAAGAAGCCATACAAATACAAAGGTGCAGATCCATACCTCCTTCCGTGTTTGCATTCAGCCTGTGCTGAGTGTATTGGCGCTAAAGGTGAGGCAATAACATGCTTGTTCTGCCGAGAGTCATTTGACAAAGGGAAATTCATTTTCCTAAATGATGCTATCACTCAAGCAGAAACCCTTGCTTCTACTCTTCAATATAAGCCTTCGGAGATCAAATGCACCAACAAGGACCATAATTTGGATGCAGTATCGTGGTGCAAAGAATGCGAGTCCTTCTTCTGTCTTTCATGTCAAGCTGCACACAGCCAGGTAAAGAGTTCCAGCACACATAGGATGGTGTCCCTGAAGGATATGGTGGCAGCGGATTTGCAGTCACTGAAGTCGTTTTGTCCAGACCACGAATCCTACGCTTTGGATCTTTACGATGAAACGTGTGAGATCCTCATTTGTTCAAAATGTGCTCGGTCCAATCACAAGCACTGTCAGAGTGAGGAGTTGGATGATGTTGTTGCTGCTGTGAAGAAAGAAACAGAAGAAGATAAGATGAAATTAGCAACCAAATTGCAAAACGTCAAAGTTTGATCGACGAATCAAACGAAAAACAGGAGATGATGAGGAAAAGGCACAGCACATTGAAGGATTTGTTGACAAGCAGATTCAACAGCTTACGTGACTTGATAACAAGACGAGAAGCGGAATTGACGAAAGCCCTGGAGTTTAGACATTTGTCTGAGATGGATGAGGCTGGGAGGGTCAGCAGCAAACTGGAAGCAGATGTTCAGTATATGCGACAATACCCATAGTTACACAGGGAAACTACTTGAGCTTGGTAACAAGAGCGATATGCTGATGTTGAAGGAGCCTGTTAAGTTCAGGACTGAAATGGCTTTATCTGAGGGGGCAGAAGTGTTTGACTTTGTCCCTGTGCATGTAACATTTTCAAAGGAAAACATACACGCTCTTAAAAATATTCTACAAACCGTGTGCGACATTGAGACAACAGAGGGGGATGATGGAAGTTTCCTCAATCTATATGCTAATTATGAGGGATCTCCTGAGAAAGGTAAGCTTATAACCTTTAATTAATTCCTTTGATAGAAGCTCAACAGAGATATGCGTTTCTTCTAAAAGAGCGTCGGATAACTTTTTATTGTGCTCTTGTCGTGACCTATCACAATATCTTTGAAACGAGGTACGGCACCAAAGAATCATCCATGAGGCATTACAATACCGAAATATGTGTTGTGTCTTATAGAACTAAAATACACCAGCGATAGCTTACAAAACACTATGCATTCTTCCTTTTATGTACATGTAGAGACCTTTAATGTTTAATACGTGATCATTCTGTCTGTTTTTCAGGGATAACACTTGTTGTTATCAATTGGCCATTTGTTATTCACATGGATTGAGAATATGTTCTTGCCACGATCATGTAAATAGACATACAATCATTTATGATTACAGATGTTCCAGGCATTGCAGATGATGATCAAAAAGGCGATGCCAGACATGTGAAAGCTGGTAATATTTGATGGATCAACATCTCACGATGACATCGTCTAGTTGTTTTTAGAACTACTGACAACAATAACGTACTGGAAAGGAAAAATATATTTGATCACTCTTGTTTATGTGTTTTCGCATCTTTGGCACAAACGATTTCAGATCCTTAAAACAGCCAAACTACCTTCCAGTGTTTTCAACTGTTACTGACAGTAACCTTTCACATCTTATATAAGGTAATAACATACTGACAGAATCAGTACTGATTATTGACATCATTGCATACCACAGTTGTTCTTTGGCAATATGTACAATGTTTCCTACATCGTTATAAATTGGTCATAACAGAAAAGCAAATACCTGTTGTGTAATAACCTGACAAGAAAACGTAAACACACGAAACAAAAAATCCTTAGAATACTTTATAAGATATAACATTTCATGATGCAGAAAGGGAGCCCATTGACTTGGACCCGGACAACGACAACGGAAACAAAGAAGAACACAATGAAGAAAACGAACAGGGCACTGGAGCAGAGCTTATCGATGACACTGGCCCTTTATCATGTAAGTAGATGTGCAGATGGTTATCACACGTCATGCCAATAGAGACTGATTGATAACGATTCATATGAAATAGAATTTCAAGACAAGAGACAGTTTACAACCCATTGCTACACAGAAACAATATCCTTGTACATTACAGACCCTGCTTTGAAGTTCGACATGGAAAGAATTAACACCAACAAGGTCCACGTCAATAACAAAGGCTTCTTGGTCAATACCACAGTTTCTCCAGAAAGGGAACTAAGACAGTACGTAGGGACGACAGCTGTTACACCTCTCCCCAAAAACAAATTCAGCTATTGGGAGGTACAATCAGACTTTGACATGGCTTCTAAAATGCACCAACGTGGCTTACTTATGGAAATAGGCATGGCTACAGGAGCATCATTGGACAACAACTATTGCATGAGTGGTCAGGTGGGATCCAGGTGCCTCGCTATCGCGCACTGCTCTGCACACGATGGAGTCTGTGCGAAGGTCTGGAGCAATGGCCAGAAGTTGAGATGCTATGAAAACGTTTTGTCCACCGGTTCAGGAACATCTGAGACGCTACGACATGGGCTTCTGTATGACGGTACAAGGAACATCCTTACTGTATTTGACCTCAACAACGTGGTTCAGCTTGTAGCTCTGGGCAAAGGTGAACTGGACGATGATCAATGGCCAGTGTTTGGGGCATACAATTCGTCCCTTGCTGCTGTTCAAATGAAGCTGGTATCAGGAAGCGAAATAGAGATGTTCAATTCAAAGACAAAAATGCTGAAAGGAGCATTGAATTCTGTTCTTTAAGTGAATAGCAAAAGATTTCCGGCTGAACATGTGTGTTTGCAAAAAGTTGTATGTTTCAACATACAATTGTTTCCTCTTTTTGGGTGACTGATCACATCACTAACCTACAGTATACACATATATTTGGAAAGTATTTTGTATCTGCCCAAATGAATGTATTTCAGCTTTCTTGATACCAATGTGGTTGTTCTAGACATTGGGCAGGGCAGCTACGTTGTCAGCAGATTCGCCAGGTATTTGGATGAGGTGTGTTTCAAACCACGACCTGTGCTTGTGTATTTTGTTACAAATGTTTCGTCATTGGCCATTAGATTTGCAAAACTGCGAGGATCTACTAGTTGATTATAAGTGAAAATTTCCTCAGGAGTGTTCCTTTTAGCTTTAAATATGACGTGTACATTCTCCAAATCTGCTATGCAATTTCTCTATCCTCTTCAACAGTCATGGATTATATCTGGGGCTGAAACAGAATTAATCAACAGCTTATCTATGTGTCCAAGGTGTAACTTACATGACCTACATATAGCGGCTACCGTGTTAGTGTAATGTTATGTGCACGGATATTTTATGTGATTTTGCTATTCATATATGATGCTTAGTATAATAAAGCAGACCCCCTATGAATTTGGAAAGGGTTGTGTGACTTCTTCATTTATGCATTCTCAAAACTCTACGTCATAACAGGGAGTAGCAGATAGCAAGATATGAATTCAGAATACATATTCTGCCATTCCTTCAGAAAATACTGGATTGTGATTGGGTAATTAAAGTCATTCAGAGGTATATAATGACGTTATATACCTCTGATTTTCCAACACAGTATGCATTTTTTTTTTAAATTCTTAATAACACGGTTATGGAAGAATGAAGGTAAACACACTGTGTTGGAAAATCAGAGATATATAACGAAATTATTATAGCTCTAATCTTTTTATTTAAAACCTTATCTTTATATGAAAACAGCATTCATAAGATTTGATCATATCCTATACCAACAAAAAGTAAACCACAACACGTCAAAGTCACCTGCAAGGTTGAAATAGTGTACACATCAATGCCACTGCTTTAACGGATAAAACTGCGCCTAACGAACACGTGTCACATCGTCCATATCTTTTTTTTCTGATCATAGTTATATACGGGACGTGCACACGTGGTCGTCACCAGTTCGAAGGTAAACCTCCCAACTTTCTACCACACAGTCATGCTGACCCATACTTTGCACTGTACTGATCTATTGCATAAACCCCTGTACATATTATCATTCAACTTCGCCCACATAGTCAACTGCCCTAAACGCTCTATGGGTTTCAAACACACTGTCTTCACCCCGGTGCACAGACATCGCCATTGAACGTACCAGCAACAACACAGACACAGTAATGACACTTATATGAATTATTCAACATGTTACTCACTAGTATGTACATGCATGTACATGTAGGTAGGTAGGAATGTAGGTGGGTAAGCATCTAAGAATGTATATATATAGGTAGGAAGGTAGGCAGGTAGGTAGGCAGGTAGGTAGAAAGGAATGTTGGCAGGACGGTAGGTAGGAATGTAGGCCGGTAGGTAGGAGGAGGATAGATAGATAGATAGGCAGGTAGGTAGGAGGGTGGATAGATAGATAGATAGGCAGGTAGGTAGGTAGGAGGATGGATAGATAGATAGATGGATAGACAGACAGATAGATAGATAGATAGATAGGCAGGTAGGCAGGTATGTAGGTAGGCATAACTCTGTCGGTGATGAATCACACAGGAACACTGCCAACGTCTTTTGAGTAGTAAACTAGGTCACATAGTCCAAATCTGTGAGTACTCCTGGTAGACTAACGCTTAGTCTCTGAATATATATAATTGTGATAGTAAGAAACAAATGTGAATTGAAAAGGAGCCTCAGGGAGACCAGAAAGGAAATCTAGACTTGCTTCATTTAAGGCTTTAGTATTGCAGAGAGGGCTTGTCAGTAGAGAAAATAATAGGGTACAGGGACTGTGAGACAGACTAGGCTATACTTATACATATGTCACTGTATACGTATTAGTAAATGTTCAACATCCTATCACCACTAGTTTCAGGTACTACATGAATAATGTGTTCTCAATTTTGAATGTTCAGTAGAACTAGAAGATTAAAATATTTACATCAACATATTGCGAAAACAAATTGAAAGGTCTGAATCATGCTAGAATTCTTAATTCAATTCAATTTATGACTCAAAACACCACCAACGGTGGTACATGAGAATACAATATTACTATAGTCATATAAATATATTCAAAGTCTCTTTGAAAAGCTTCTCAATCACTGAGCTCATACAACAAAACTTGCATGCGCTAACTCCGAGTCACTCACATAATCTCCCCATACAACTTACAACCTGAACAGTCCAACCAAACGTCCGTGTCTACAGTCAAACCAAACTATCAGATTGTACACTGTAATAGTGACAATACATCTTGCGATGAAACAAGCAGTTGACCTATATTTGGATAAACCAAGGTCTGAATAAATAATGATCACATGACGTGCATCAACGCTTTATGAGGCATGCGTATCACATGCTGACAGTGGACTCGAGAAAGAATCCAGGAAGTAAGGTACTGAATCGTTGAGTGTTGGGTTGAGAGGGTTGTCGTTTACCGCCACGCTAAACATGATAGTGGTTGATATAGAACGTCACGTGAAACCTAAGCACAACATGGCAGATGTTTGTAGGTGTTTGTTTCTTTTTGCTTGTTTGCTCAATGTTGAGACTGAAAGCAATGAGGTGAAATGAAGTGTGCAAAATGAATGTAAAATGCCTCTTGAAAAAACAATCACCGTCTTATGTCAGTTTGGTTTGTAGGTTTCAGACGTTTATAGCTATGGTGAAACGGTATTGTGCTGACACACGTTTAAACATAATGGTGGAAATCAATACAGATGCATTTTATAACATTGCAGAGCTCCAGGAACACCAGGGTATAAGACTGCCATACAGATGCATTTTATAACATTGCAGAGCTCCAGTAACGCCAGGGTATAAGACTGCCATACAGATGCATTTTATAACATTGCAGAGCTCCAGTAACGCCAGGGTATAAGACTGCCATACAGATGCATTTTATAACATTGCAGAGCTCCAGTAACGCCAGGGTATAAGACTGCCATACAGATGCATTTTATAACATTGCAGAGCTCCAGTAACGCCAGGGTATAAGACTGCCATACAGATGCATTTTATAACATTGCAGAGCTCCAGTAACGCCAGGGTATAAGGCTGCCATACAGATGCATTTTATAACATTGCAGAACTCCAGTAACGCCAGGGTATAAGACTGCCATACAGATGCATTTTATAACATTGCAGAGCTCCAGTAACGCCAGGGTATAAGGCTGCCATACAGATGCATTTTATAACATTGCAGAGCTCCAGTAACGCCAGGGTATAAGACTGCCATATAGATGCATTTTATAACATTGCAGAGCTCCAGTAACGCCAGGGTATAAGACTGCCATACAGATGCATTTTATAACATTGCAGAGCTCCAGTAACGCCAGGGTATAAGACTGCCATACAGATGCATTTTATAACATTGCAGAGCTCCAGTAACGCCAGGGTATACGACTGCCATACAGATGCATTTTATAACATTGCAGAGCTCCAGTAACACCAGGGTATAAGGCTGTGATACAGATGCATTTTATAACATTGCAGAGCTCCAGTAACGCCAGGGTATAAGGCTGTGATACAGATGCATTTTATAACATTGCAGAACTCAAGGAACGCCAGGGTATAAGGCTGTGATACAGATGCATTTTATAACATTGCAGAACTCCAGTGACACCAGGGTATAAGACTGCCATACAGATGCATTTTATAACATTGCAGAGCTCCAGTAACGCCAGGGTATAAGGCTGCCATACAGATGCATTTTATAACATTGCAGAGCTCCGGTAACGCCAGGGTATAAGACTGCCATACAGATGCATTTTATAACATTGCAGAGCTCCAGTAACGCCAGGGTATAAGACTGCCATACAGATGCACTTTATAACATTGCAGGGCTCCAGTAACGCCAGGGTATAAGACTGCCATACATATGCACTTTATAACATTGCAGAGCTCCAGTAACGCCAGGGTACACGACTGCCATACAGATGCATTTTATAACATAGCAGAGCTCCAGTAACGCCAGGGTATAACGATGTTATACAGATTCATTTTATAACATTGCAGAGCTCCAGTAACGCCAGGGTATAAGGATGTTATACAGGATCATTTTATAACATGCCAAGGTAAAGACTGCCCTACAGAAGCATATTAAAAATATAGATATGAGTTGATGCGTAAGTGTTTCTTGAGACCTTCTAAATTCCATACAAGGAACGTAGATTGATGATCACGTGGGCCTTGGCCATATCCGTAACTGTCACTGTCAGGTGCATTCTCAGTCCCAGGGCCACGCCCACTTTCCCGGACATCTCCAATACCTGACGTGTCTTGTCTTTGCGGGAGAGTTTTGATTAGCTTCAGAGTACCATTTGGTTCATCGAGTTTAAACAGTCTGTTCTCTATTATCAGTTTGTCATGTCTAAGCACTGAGTAATGACCATCTTGTCTTTCCTTATCCATGAAGACCGCCTCCGTGGTGTCGTGGTTAGAGCGTCCGCCCGGAGAACGGAAGGTCGCGGGTTCGATCCCCGACCGCGTCATACCAAAAGAATGTTAAAATATGGTACTTGTTGGTCCCTGCCTGGCGCTCGGCATTAATGGGTACACCAAAGACTGGTCGGCTCGGAGTCAGTATAATGTGTCTGAGTGGGTTATTCATGCTTCACTGCGGCATGGTATCTCAGTGGGCTAGCACTATAAAACCAGCTTAAGTCTTGGCTAGTACAAGCAGCCGCACATACACAGACACACGCATGCACGTCGTCATATGAGCGAAATATTTTCAAGCACGACGTAAAACCCACTTTCACCTCACCTCACCTCACCTCACCTTATCCATGAATGTTTTCAATATCCGACGAGTTTCTCTAGTCTGTTGTGTGTAGTCCTGGCCGACACTTACACGTGACTCACTCAGTTTTGATGAGGCTTTAGAACAGCACGTTTTGATAAGTGATCGAGAATGTCCCAAGAATTGGTCTTGGTCCTTTGGATTAGGATGCGATGCGTTTAACAATATCAATATCAGCATTAGACATATCCATTGTCTCCCTTATGATAGTCTCAAAATTAATCATTTTGAAACCTCACGCTACGCGTTCGGTTCCAAATGATATTTAGAGACTATCACTTCTGCCTTACATTCATCCAATTTCCCAACACAGTACGTTTATCTCCTAAGTATATTCAGACACAATTAAAGAAACATGTTAAAACTCATCCTTATCAGATGAGGATTATATACTAGCCACATAAAGAAACTGTGCATTGTCAAAATGTTATCCCAGTTGATAAGTACGATAACAATGTCAAAGGTATATATAAACTTTAATGGAGGGATCATGAGACCATAACAAGTCGGGAGAATTTCAGTTGAAAAGTCAATCACAATGACATCACGAGTCCACAAGCGGGACAGGGGTCAAACAACCATGTCACAAGCTCAATAACGGGTATGTCCACCATCGGCATTGAGAACAACAGTGCATCGACGATGCATAGAGCCTATCAAACGTGCAAGGAAGGCTTGTGGGATGTCACGCCAGATTCTCTCACGTTCTGTTGCAATAGTCAAGGACGTTATCTGGCGGATAAGGAAGACGGCGTAGACGTCGATCCATCTCGTCCCAAACATGCTCTATCCGGGAGAGATCCGGAATTTGCACGCCAAGACAGTAAGTCTACGTTGTGGTGTTGCAAGAAATCCATAGCAACCCTTGCCGAATGAGGGCGGGCATTGTCCTGTTGGAATCTTAACCCAGGGCCATGACGTTGCAGAAAAGGAATTGCCACAGGTCGAAGAATCTGATCCCTGTAGCCCACACCAGTTAAGTTGCCCTGAACAATCACCAAAGGAGTTCTTTGGCGTGGTGTTATTCCACCCCAAATCATCATTGAACCACCACCAAAGCGATTCCTCTCAAAGACACAGGCCTGTGCATAACGTTCTCCCACGCGTTTATAGGCACGTTGACGTCCATCACTATGGGAAAAGTTAAACGTGGTCTCATCTGTAAAAACAACATTTATCCACCAAAACCACGCTCTGCGGACATGATTTCGGCACCACATTCGGCGAGCTTGTCGATGACGTGTCAGGATCGGCCGTATGGCGGGACGTCGTGGTCTGATCCCGTGATTACGTAAACGTTGTCGAACTGTGTTGGGGTGGATACGGCGAAGTCCTGGGATGGTTCGGGCAGTCATCACTGCAGTCTGAAACCTGTGGCGAAGATGGGTCAGCCTCATCCATATGTCCTGTCTTGGCGTTCTTACACGTGGACGTCCAGAACGTGGCAAAACGATGACGTCATTTGTGTTCTGGTAGCGTCTCACCAGTGCAGAAATGGTGTTCCGGTGGCAGTGGAAATGTGCAGCCACTTGTCGTTGAGACATTCCCCCACGGACCATCCCAATGACCTCATGACGTTGCGCAGACGTGAGCCTTGGCATGCTATGCGTTTCAATAGCCGTCTAATTTTTGAACGATCGCAAGGGCAGGGGTTGAGCTTTCCAAAATGACAGCATTGTGTGGCATTCATTTGCTCTGTTTCTCTTTCCTGGAATGCACGTGCAACAACGTATTGCACGTCTCGAGGACGAATCCACTGGTGTCATGGAACATGGCATGTGCATGCATGTTGGATACATGTCACTAATCTCTGAGTTTAATTCTTATGTGTCTACACAGGTTTGATAAATTTAGATTTTAAATTTTTGTATGCACAGTTTCTTAATGTGCCTAGTATATATTCAGGTGATATGATTTGACTAGAATTTAAGGGGGATACGGACGGAAATCTTTCCTATAAAAATCCCATGAAACCGTCCAATTTGTAATCTGTGGAGATTATTATCAGATCTCATGTTGCCGTCTTTTCAAGTCACTTTAGGTGTTTATTGACGTTCCCCTTCGTTAGATAAACGGTGTTTCGGGTTGTCTCCCAAAACCCCTACATCCCACAACCCCAACAGCCCAGTACCCCTACAATTAGTTAAAACAACACACGGCGTTTACCTGTCTGGCATAATGAACTGACCCAAAGGAGAGATTACAGGGTGCAGTACACAGCGTGAGACTAAGCTGCACAGAGTATACAGATGAGAAGGGAATAAGATTGCACTGTTATTGGTAGGGTTTCAATAATACATTGTAAATAATTGAGATGAATTAAATGTTGAACTTGTTTTTTTAGCTTCCTTATATACATAGTGAGTAGACACATTCTACAAATCGTAATAATATCAGTTGTAACAGTGTTGTAGATAGTAAACTGAGATAAAGACTGAGTTCAAAAAGCAGTCAGCCTAACTATATTCGCAATGCCCCTTGTTTGAAAAGCTTCCATTATATTTTGAAGAAATTATTAGCAAAATCATATTCAAAATTTCACATATCACACCACACTGGGGTATAGCATATCTTTAAACGATCTGTCACTTGGTACCTCTTGGATAATGGTATCATATAAGATATGTTAAGCATAGTATTGGATGACTACCCGTCAAAATCACCATTCAAAGGTTTGGATTGTTTGATTTAAATTTAGACGGGCTGTTTTTCAAGGACACCCCCATTTCAGATATTCAAGCTGGCACTGTTTATAATATACTGCGAGCTGACATTTGTGTGACCATTCAGTATTTAGTTTGAACCCTTGGCATCAGGTACAATGGGGGTGTCCTTGTATGAATAAGTGAAACATGAGAATAATTTATGTCCTCATGATTGCATCATCTGAACTGGGGTTGGTAGTGTCTCCAAAACAATCTCTTTCAGTATACATGAAGGGAGTAATCACTTTAACAAGCGGCTGTAGTTTCAAATTGCTTTTTTTATGCACTTTAATATCTAAGTTTGATCTCAAACACACAAAATGTTTCTTGCATATTTCGTTTCCTGGAGTTTGTGATGCAGTTATTGCAGAATTAGCGGTTTTTGTTGTTGTTGTTATTTGTTTTGTTTTTTTGGGGGGTGGGGTCAAAAGTCAAACAAAATGGGTTTGTGAGGCTGGAACATAGCAAAACCAATTTGCTTAAGGTTGACAGATAATATGTAGAAAAATGAAACATAAAAAAACATTTAATATGTTATGACATTATGATATTTAATGAAGTTAATTAGACCTCAATATTATTGGACTTTTGTTAAAATATTTTTGTTATCATCCATTAAAACCATTCTCTCAAACTCTAAGCTTGGTTATTGCTCATTCTCTCAATTGCTAAGTGTTTGGGCTGGTCCATTGTACAAAATAGGTAACAGGCAGGAGATAAGCAGTGCAGCGAACCATGAGCTTTGTTGTTATAAGCTGTAGGGGTTATCGGATATAGGGGTTTTGGGAGGTTGCCGTGTTTCGGGTATATGTTTGCGGAGCCCTCAAACCATGCGACTTGCCTCTACGACCGCTAGGTGGCGCCCCAACATATTTATGCCTATGTTATACAATTATTTATATTAGAATTTAGTTAGCTATATACATATTATAAATTATAATTCCTAACCTTAGACTAAAACGCAAACGTCTAAACAGGCCTCTTGACAGACAGTGTGGTGCATCTGATTAGTAGTAACATGGCGGTGAGAAGTATATTTGAACTTAAACTAACTGAGAATCTGAGTCTGGGCTTTTGTTAAAACAACTGAAGACAATGACATAAACATAGATCGATCCACATACCCTTTAATACACAATGAACCAGCCCTGTGACACAGAACTGAACAGTTAAGGCCAAGGGATGCAGCTGGACTGACAACTAATTGCAACTTATATATATGATGTAATAGAGAAGTAGTCTATCGGATCACCTGAAATAAGAATAAAACGAAATTAATTAGTTATAAATGTATGTACACAATATACAATCCCTGAATTTATCCATGTTACAACATTGCAGAACTCCGGTAACGCCAGGGTATAAGGCTGCCTTACAGATGCATTTTATAACATTGCAGGACTCACGTAACGCCAGAGTATAAGACTGTCATACAGGAGCATTTTATAACATTGAAGAACTCCCGTAACGCCAGGGTATAAGGCTGTCATACGTGAGCATTTTATAACATTGCTGATCTCCGGTAACGCCAGGGTATAAGGCTGCCTTGCAGATGCATTTTATAACATTGCAAAACTCCAGTAACGCCAGGGTATAAGACTGTCATACAGGAGCATTTTATACCATTGCTGATCTCCGGTAACGCCAAGGTCTAAAGCTGCCTTACAGAAGCACTAAAACATTGCACAACTATGGTAACGCCAGGGTATAAGGCTGCCCTACAGAAACATGTTATACCATTGCGGATCTCCAGTAACGCCAAGGTCTAAAGATGCCTTACAGAAGCAATTTATAACATTGCACAACTATGGTAACGCCAGGGTATAAGGCTGCCCTACAGAAACATGTTATAACATTGCTGATCTCCGGTAACGCCAAGGTCTAAAGATGCCTTACAAAAGCACTTTATAACATTGCACAACTATGGTAACGCCAGGGTATAAGCCTGTCATACAGAAGCAGTTTATAACATGTTGGAGACACCGCAAAGGTTGAAGTGCTCAGGCATGCAGAAGTCTGGAATCATCAGACTTTTACGAAGCAAGTGTTAGGATTATAATTTGAAAGTGAGTATCAGCTGGTAATGCTGATGTTTTGGAATATACTTTCCAGTAATCCATAAAATCTCATCCATCTCACAACAGGTTATGTGAAACCACGCCAAGACGACAAATTCACAGTGACGGATGATCATCAACCATCCTCTGGTCGACACAGACACCACTGCACATGATAACGTCATTGAAAGAGAACACAAAGCATTTCATTACTGACACTACACATAATATATGAAAGGACATCCAAAATACGTCAGCAAGCGGTATCGGAGAGAACATTCTACGACCATCATATCAATTAAAAATGTTGTTATGCAATATCATTTTCTTTGGGCATGTATAAGCTCTATCAGATACCGCATAAACTAACTAATTCGATCGGTCAGTCATTAGACTGTGGCTCACCCTTGCACAGTCAAAAATTATGCATTCAAATACACAAAATACTTTGTACAAAGACATACACTGTTTAAATATGCGTGTATGTCTTCCTTTTCACGTGATGATGCAATCGCTTTTGCCCTTATGGAATAAATAAGTAATCAGGGTACAAAAATTTATCAACTAATCATTCTTAAGTTTGTTATAGACGAGGCTCATTGTATCTTGGACTAGGGTCAGGATTTCAGACCTGTTTGTTATGATTAAATTCACCCCCAGTATATTTACAAACACTCTGAAATGAAGTCCTTGGAAGTCTTTTCGAAGTTGGACAAACGTGGCTCGTTTTACGGATAACAACTTCTTTTTTACTTCTTTTACATGACGTTTCAGAGCTGGTCCTTGCTCCTTCATCAGGTGAATGCTGAGTCTATGCACAGAGTGAATAGGTATAAATATAACATATACAAAAAATATTAATACACAAGGCAAGGTGAGACGTACAGAGTTAACAATATAATCACGTAGCCTTTTAGATGCAAGGAGTGGGGCTTGGCTTTGCCATTAAATTTTATTGTTATCTATTCAAACACTATCAAAGTTAAAAAAAACCAGGTTGAAACAATAATCATAGCTTCTAAATGTTTACATTTATTTATAAAAAATATCATAATGCAATAAGACAATTAATTATCTGTCTGTCTATGAATGAAATGAAAATGTTTAGATAT
Organism: Haliotis rubra; assembly: GCF_003918875.1. Taxonomy (NCBI): domain Eukaryota; kingdom Metazoa; phylum Mollusca; class Gastropoda; order Lepetellida; family Haliotidae; genus Haliotis; species Haliotis rubra. The sequence goes on along the minus strand of NW_025765464.1, from coordinate 145,282 downwards.
AATTACACCCGTTCAGGCGTTTCCCCATGTTCAACTGCCTTGTCGGCAAAGTTTGTTTGGCGTGAGAAACAGCCGCCATTGGGCAGTACCTGCCGGGTGTCAGTGCCAAAGTGCAGCAGTCCCCGGGAACCACTCTGGCTAGATAGAGACATGTGACAGCTGTCATTGGATGACATTGCTAAGACTAGTAATCCCTGGCCTTCACGGATAATATGTGGAACCCAACCCTACAACACACACAACACCCCGAGTTTCCCAAATCGCATCTCTGACACAGGCCCTCTCTTCCTCTCCCTATCTCTCTCGCTTTCATTCCTCCGTCTTTCCCTTCCCCTGTCTTCCCCTCTATCAACTTTTCCGTCCATTTCCCTATCTTCCCGTTCTCTCGTCTCTCCATTCCCTCTCTCCCAAATACCCGATTCGTTGTGCCTCTTTCTCTTTCGACCCTTTGTTACCTGTGCTATCGACAAAGTGACTGGCATGCGTCAGTGCATATGCATATATTTATATAACCTGATCCCACCTAACAACCTGGATCCGGAGGTAACGCAGCTACCGCTAAAAGTGTCCCATGTCAGGTAGGTGCTCTATGTGAATTGTCTGTTATATCCTAACAGTATATGCTGATATAGGAAAACTGTTCTGTATAAAAAAATAACTGCGTTTACAATGCTTTTATACGTCAAATCGTCAGCATTAGCAACGCGCATCTTAACTGGTACATTGTGACATAAAACATACGTCTATGCATTCGTGTCAAGGCACAAATATGCAGTGCTACTTTCGTTATCAAGCCACGCCACACATAACGACACGACATTCTACCCTGCCCAATATGGTTGGTTTACATGTAAATACCTTTCTTAGCAACTGTACATTCAACCATGTCGGCCTCACGGGTGTTGCACAAAAGCACACAGAAATGATAAATGAAAGGAATGCAAACCTTTTGATATATAAAGTGACGTTCAAAAGAAAGTACACACCTAAACTTTTGTTCACCATACATGAAGCTCGTTTCAATTCATCAAGATTTGCACTGAAAATAGATCTCACAAACGCAACTATAGGGGTAAAATGTTCAAAATGCAGCCATATGTGTGGCTGCACGTGCAACACGAGATTTGTGGAAATTGTGACTATTCCCTCTTGCACATGCAATCAACTTGTCAACGGGTATAAAAGACACTCATCCCAATGCTGATATGGCAGACGACAATAAACACATGAAGAAAATGCCAAGACTTACACCAGCGCAAAGAGAGAGAGCCATTGGTATGTCACAGATGGGGGCGTCCAACAGTCATATTGCAAGGACCTTCCAGTGCACAAGACAAACCATAATCAGACTGTTCAGACGTGTTCAACAGACAGGCCAGACAGCTGACCGACCCCGAACTGGACGTCCGAGAGTCACGACACCACAAGATGACCAGCACCTGCGGATAATCCATTTACGCAATCGAATGTTGATGGCAACGTCATCAGCAGCGACAGCATTAGGTCACCGCATCAGCAGGTACACAGTGATGAGGCGACTCCGTGCTGCTGGTATCTGGGTCTATCGACCTTTCCGTGGCATGTCCTTGACACCTCTACATCGTAGGAACCGTTTACAGTGGACAAGGACTGTGCATCGGGGGCAACGTCGTAACTGGGTACGTGTCCTCTTCAGTGATGAGAGCAGATTCAATCTGTTTCATGCTGACGGTAGAATTAGGGTGTATCGGCGTCGGGGAGAACGGTTGGCACCAAACTGTATACAAGATGTTTACCCCTTTGGTGGTGGTGGTGTTATGGTCTGGGGAGCAATTTGTGGTGATCAGAAGACACGTTTAGTGACAATTCATGGCAATCTGAATGCCCAGCGATACTGTGATGAGGTGTTGCGACCTGTTGTACTGCCTACTGAATTCTTTTCCAGCATGATAACGCCAGACCCCACATCCAGGATCACCACAGACTTTCTCCAACACCATAATATTAATGTATTGCCATGGCCCGCGCGTTCACCTGACCTCAACCCGATTGAACATCTATGGGACCATCTCGGAAGACAACTCCGACTTCGGCAACAGCAGCCCGTTAATGTACGACAGCTTGAAAATGCTCTCCATGAGGAATGGGCAAGAATGCCAAATGACGTCATCAGGCGACTTACGTTTTCCATGAGGAGACGAGTACAGGCTTGCATTGATGCCCGTGGAGGCCATACAAGATACTGAATGTGATACCTGTTTTGTGACATTTGGGTGTCTGGTAATCAACATTGAACTTTTCATCTGCAATAATGAAATGTGTCATTTGGACCCCGTGCATGTTTGACAGTACCATAAGGCAATACTGTTCACGTTTAAAGTTTCATTTTATTGTGAGGAGTTCTGTTTGACTATGTGCCTCAATAAACACATGAAATTATCTTTTAAACAATTGTTAATTTTGTGCTATTTGACCAAATCTTTGCCTGTGTACTTTCTTTTGAACGCCAGTTTAGGATCAACCTAATGCAAAAATTGTGCAACTCAGTTCTTGAATGGCTGTTTATTGGCCCCTTTTATTTAATTGGAATAGTGACGGCCGTCTTAGTGTAGATATTAAATGACATAATGATCAGTCGTAAAATGAAGACAGAAAAAGAACCGATGCTCATTGCAAGTGAGTTGCATGTTATCTTGAGACACACATATTGTACAGATGTTAGTTGTTTGTGTTGCACTCACGTATATTACGTTTCGCATGGTGCTTTTTAAAATACTGTTTGGCCTTTGGGTTACAGCATATATAGTACCTACAAACTAGGGCTGGGACGGGTCCAAATGTTCTACCCGGGTATATCACCCCTATTACCCTACCCCGATACCCGTTATGTTAATTCCTGACATCAAATGTGCAAGAAATAGCAATATATTCTTCAGCTCGGAGGCTAAAATTTTGAGGTTTTCCAATATCTTAATCATGTGTAATATTCCAAACAGGTGACTGTAAATAATGTCTAAATCTTCAATGACAATACAACCTTTTTTATCATGAAAGAATAACATATTACATTGTTTAATCTATTAGTCACATGATCATAACGGGTCTGGGTATTGAGATGGGTACTCGAGTCCAACTCATTACCCACCCGTCCCGCGTATCCGGGTTGCCCGTCCCAGCCCTACTTCAAACATGTTATGCATTAACCTGTTTAAGTTTCCTCACAACTCAGAACTCAGTTATACGTGCAAGTATTGTTCGCTCATGCCGCCCTACGTTTCAGCTTCGAGATTACGACGATTACGTTCCATACAATGGCCCCATATTGTACACGGGCATGGAGACCAAGACAAGTATAGCGGGGCTTTATGTGTGGCTGCATTCTTTACACTGTCACCGCAACTACTGTCACCGCACTTCATGGATACGTGGATACTGTTCTGTTTGAAATTTACAATTTTGGAAATCAATCCATCTTCGGAAATCTTTATTTTAGGTGGTCAGTTAATGCTTGGAAAGGAAACATAGTTTAGCTGGTCAATTAATGCTTTGGAACGTAATATATAGTTTCAATCAACACTCAATTATTGATGTATCATTAAATGTGTGTTTTCATATGAACCATGTTACACGTCAAGGTGCGTTGCTATTGGCCCTTGATCGGCTGAAAGGACCTATTGCAAGGCCAATATAAACACAACAATATAATAGTATAACTTCTTCTTTTTTAGATTCAGTATATGAGCAGTATAAACACGTGAAAAATATCCAGTCAGGATGCTCGTTTGACATCGATCAACACAATATGATATGATATTAGAATACACATACAATTTACTACTAAGGGCAGAGTTTTGAATGTAAGGATGCAAAAGTTTGTATATTTTCAGGACTGCGCTGCTACGACTGCATGACACCAAAACAGAGAAATGGCGACCGCAATGAAGCTACCCCAGTGTAGTTTGTGTGGCACCTCTTTCACATATGGCGGCTCCAACCCCCGCCTCATGCCCTGTCTCCATTCAGTGTGTCAGGAATGTCTAAATCTTGGCACCTCTGATACTCCGACCTGTGACATCTGTCAGGAAACATTCGACAAAGAACAAACTGATTTTCCTACCGATGTCGTTGCAAACAAAGATATCTTCCTCCAAACTGATGGTTCCGCCGTGCTGTGTACCAACAAGAATGACGGTAACCAAGCCATGTCCTGGTGTGATGAATGTGAAGCCCTCTTGTGTGAGCACTGCCAAGCAGGTCATGAGGACATGAAGATAACTCGATCTCACAAAGTCGTCCCACTTGAAAACCTGAAGTCATCAGATGGAGTGCCGATTCCTACATCTCATTCCTCATTCAGGCTTTAAAGAGTCGCGATCAACAGATCAAAGAGCTGACGTCAACGATGGAATCTCTAGGTAAGCTTGACTTCAACTCTGCAAACATAGATTTCAAGAATACAATTGATTATGATATATGTTAAGCTGTCCGTATGTTGGGTATGATTGCCCCACCCGCCATGAATTCATATTCCGACATGATAAAATAAAAAGTCATCGCCACTGTGGAACTTTCTGTTCTGTTGAGATGCTCTCACTACTGCCAACCCATAAAACTGCAGATTGCCTAACCTGTATGAGTGGAGTTTGGACACCTAGAACATGGCATGATCTAAGCTGATAGTTTGCTCGTATTATGTTTGCCTCAGCTATGCGGTAAACGGTTGCGATCATTCCCACTTTACTCCCAATAACTTCCATTGAACACTGTGTTGACACAGCACGTAACAGAAATGGGTTAAGGTCGACATGAACATTATTCCTCACCTCTACACCACCTCAGTCTCTATTTGAGCAACCTAGTGTGTTCAAGTATATAATGCCTATACATCCTTTGTAGCGCGCGTGTCCGATGTTGCTGTCCACTTCCTTCGCATGCCAGATGTCTCCCCTGTGACACTTCTTTGTAAGTATGTTTTAGGATAAGTATTTATACTTGCGTAAGGTAACCAATTCAAGGGCGTTATCTGTATGATATGAATGAAAACCTGATTGCTTGGATCATACTCGCAACATTCATAATAGATTTGTAGATACATACCGGATGCGTTTACTGTTATCGTATGGCATGGTGACAGTCACTGGATGGTCTGGTCCAGACTCGATTTGTTTGCAAACAACATCGTTCAGCTATAATACTGCTGAAACAAGCATATGCTCATGATATACATACAAGTGTATAAGTCGATATTTCTTATAAATGTGGAAAGAGTTTTGTAGCTTCTCTTTACATATTCTTGTCACATTGTATTCTTCTAGCTTCGCCGTGAGCCTGTGAACAGGATTTCACACATTAGACCGACTATATCTGGGTTTAGTGAATATTCACTTACTTAAAGCTCAGTATTTCTGTCACTGTTCTTCGATAAAGTAGTCACTTATGCATTACGAACAGCATGACAGAGCAACTTGGGTATTTCGTAGACTCGTGCAGCCTGAAGGTAATTTGTTTAGCAACTGCCATGCAGCCACATAATGTATCCTTTTAAGCACATACAGCAATCAAAATGCTCGATACGTGGTTCAGCGTGAGTGAGTGAGTGGGTGAGTGGGTGTTTGGGAGGGGTCGAGGGATGGGTTAAGTATTTGTTTTATAGTGATCGATAACTACTCCCTTGTAAATTGTGTTATATTTGGGAACACACTTTCTATTTAAAGTACATATTCTCATACTTTTGTCAAGTTGAATCCCATCCGGGTTACTACTCCCTTGAAAATTATATGTGGTAGTAATACGATTGATCACTAGTTGTTCCAAATGGTCAATCAGGATAATAATTAAGGAGTGGTCACGCACATATTGGTAATATAGGGGTAGTATACTTAGTATGTCCGTGTGTTGTAGGTATACCACTGAAGTATGACAAAGACAAAGTCAGTCTCGACAAAGTCCACATCAACACAGAAGGAGACCTGGTCAACAGGAAGTCGTTCACCAGACTTGCAGGGAAGGGGAGACTGAAAAAGTACGAAGGCACATGCAGTACTGCCCCCCTCCCCCAGGATGGCTGTCCCCAGTACTGGGAGGTAGAGAACAGGGTCAGTCTGGACAAACCACTCTCAGAGAACCTGCTCATCCTTCAGGTTGGAGTATGTAGGGTGGAGCAGAGGGACGTGCATCATTGTATAGATAGACGTCCTCACTCCTACAGTATGACCGTCGCCCACTGTACTACACACGGCGGGATATGCAGGAAGATAAGCAAGGAGGGGAAGCGTGTGCTGCATCTGCCTGACACTCTCCCCAACACAGCAGGGACATATCACACACTACATTACGGTGTTGTCTATGATGACGCCAGGAAGAAGATTGTCTTCATTGATGTGAAGGAGAAGAAAGTCATGTCGACGTTAGACAATGTAGACTGTAGTGAACCACTGTGGCCGATGTTCGGGGTGTATAACCCAGGTGATGTCACAGTCAGCATGAAACTTGTAGTGGGCAGCGACATCAGCATGCGGAGGAGAAGAAAGCGATGATTGTCAAGGTGCTGTCGTGATGTCGTGACGTTAGAAAGATGTTCATGATAATGATCAATAAACATAGAGCTGTAGATAGTGAATACGCACTGCCGGGCCGGACTTCTCAGAAAGGTGGCTCTTGACTGAGTGGCCTGCTCGAGCGGCCGTCCGGTTTACTTTGAAAAAGCACAAGACCTTTACATGGAAGAAGGTATAAACAGGCGGGATAAATTATATGAGAGTATATATACAATGACATAATAAATTCTACTGACCCCAAAGAACAAATGTCACTGGTAACTGAAATAGTCAAAATGAAGCATCTGCTATTTCCATGATACCGACAATCAATCTGACGGTGGCAGGCACCATTTCACTGCACAAGAATGAATTGACTGAGCCGTTCGTAAAATCACTTAGATGAACGCGTTTGGCCGGTAGATTTTGTGAACATTGTTTAAAAGCTTTGATTAACTTCACACATAAGATTCAAGGACGGAAATTGGGTATCATGTGTACATATTTGTGTTATCACAGCTCGCAAGTATGTACTTGTAAGTAACTTAAAAAATAAGTTCATAATTTGATAAAAAAAATACATGGAAAATGTATTGGTGTCGTCAACCTGTCTTTATATACAGCCTGTGTTGGAGATGTCAGTGTTTACTTACCCCTCTTGCTTGGAGCGCGTCCTTCATCGGGTTAATGAAAGCCAGGGTACATGTGAGAACGACAAAAGTAAAACAAATAATAAAGATAAACCATTTATAGGGAGGCCAATAGTCAATGGGTGCTGGCTGGTACAGGCAAGAGGCGGGAAGCCAGGAGTAGATATGCACTGGCTGGTAACTGACAAAAGGAAGGCAGCAGGGTTGCCCTGGTGTTTGTTTACTGTTTAACTCCGCAATAGTCCAACTATGTAAAGGTAAGTAAATAACTACGTTTGGTGCAAACAGTCCAGTGATCAACAGCATGAACATCGATCTACGCAGTTGGGATACGATGACATGTGTCAAATCGGCAGTCAGCGTGTTTGACCAATATCGATCCCTTTGGTCGCCTCTAATATAACCTAGATCTTCACGGGTCATGTTTTAAATATTCGATGCACATTAGATGCATTGAAAACGTTGTCAGTGGGTTGATAAGCAAAAGCAATACTTTTCTTTGTAACCTTATAAAGATCTTCACTAGACATATGATGCACAATCCCTTTCCCGAACACCTAGAGTCACAAAAGTTTTTTATTTTAAAGTTCTGAATGAAACTTTACATGTCCTGACTGATTCCCAGACAATATACCCTCACCCCCTCTCAGTGAGGAACGGAGTCTTCTTTTTATTTTAATACGAGTGTGTGTGTGTTAACATTTCCACCATTCAGCTTGAAGAAGACAGATTTGTGGCATAACAAACAGTTCAGGCTCATAACGCCGACCTTTCGACCAAACTTTACGGTTGAGTGAAATATAAAGGTCGACGTCCTGAGACTAGTTTCATTTTGCCAATTAATAATGGATTACGAGGACAATGCAGGATCAAAGAATTGTTAGAGGAGGATAATCCGGATTATGCGGATGAGAGCGCACCTAATGAGAAGATGACAACAGATGACAGATTTTAGCATTTTTAATAAATACATCGTAAATTCATATAGCATACATTTTTTCACAGATTTTAACCTAAATGCAATAGGTGGGATGCTGAATCAGCAAACTGCCTCACGGACAGTGTTCCTTGTTCAAGCTGGTGACAGATGTCATCCAGTCGTCGCTCCAAATCCCTGTATTTCCTCTTACTGGACCAGCTTGTTTTCGGTGTTGGTCTGTTCTCGTGACAGGAACGACACAATCTCGAAAATGTTTGGATGAGCCTTGCCGACGTATTTCTTCAGGCGTGAATGCCACCCTTCTAGGTGGTTGTTTGTTCTTGGCCCATCTGAGTTGTGGTGGTTCCATTGCGTCATGCAGATCTCCCTCCACCCAAAAGTTGGTCATGTAGTCTCCGAGTTGTCGGCAGCGGTCATCATCTGGCATCGTTGCCAAGGTATCCAGCCACAGGTCCTCTACCTGAAAAAGAAAAGATACATTAATTAATGTTACTGAATATACAGGGCAAAATAACACCTTTATTACACAACCTATTGGGGTGGAGCTAACTATTTGTTTTAAAATAACTAACCTCCTGTGCTGGCACCAAAGGCAAGACGGCACATCATTATTAACCATTTGGGTCCAACAAAGAAACAAAGAATCATTACCCATTTGGTTCTAAACTTTTCCATTTATTAAGCATCTTACTGAAACACTGTTATTAAATTCGACAGAACTGTGGCAATCACTGAGTAATATTTATACATCTATAAGAATTTTAACTCTTACCTTAATATCACTCGTGACAGTTTGATGATTGTGTTCATCTTTCTCCATGATGACGATGTCATTCGTTGTTGATGCTGTGGATTTGCAGTCTTTTGCTGTACATATCCAAGATATCCAGTCTCGTTTTCTCTTGCTGACTCTGTACATGAACCCGCCAACAACCAAGTAACGACTGCCGCGAGCTGCTAAGTGTTATTGTAAACTTTTCAATCAATTGGAAGTGACATGTGCGACGAGTTCACCTTATCCAAACATCTAGAGTAGATTCTCCGCAACGCTAATTAAGCCTAATCAGAACCTAACCTTCAAAGGAAACCGCAGGTCAGCGTCCTGAGACTAGTGGAAAATCGAAAGGTCGACGTCCTGAGACGACACCTAACAAACAAACGATTTAGCTACAGGGCTCCGCTAAATACCAAAATTTTTACATAATTTAGGTTCTTCTAAAAGTTATGCTGCTCGAATTCAATTTAGGCTTTGATAAGAATGTTGCATTTGATGAATATTGTATCGGATGAGAATTAACCTAACAAACATGATAGAACCTGTGTTACATTTGACTACTTTCTAAATGACATTGTGCATCCATAGCTTTCCGACGTGGCTGCCGTGCCAATTGGCACTTGTCAGAGTGGTACACAAAATCCTTGGTCTAGACCACCAGTTGTCCGACTTCCATTCTTGTGGAAGTTGAGGTGGCTAAGTGGGTTAGATAGCTGACTTTGTTGTGCTGACGATTAGGTGCCTGACTATGAGGGTGTTGGTTCGAATCCCAGATTGGACTCAACCTAACAAACGTACTACAATCTGTACTTTACTGAGAAAGTGAAATCCCAGATATAACCTGTGTTGAATCTTCTACACACTGGAACTGAACCATGTTTACCACACGTCCCCAACATACGGACAAGGAACAAACAAAACATCTTCATATAAATCATGCAAAAGACAAACATACATACACTGCCATGTGTGGGTTTGAAGAAATAAGCACGTGCTGGACACGATTCCATCGGGAGTGGAATCACTTGTAAAACCTATCCTAGCACGTACTGTCTATGGGAGTGTTCGTCGATCTCTTGCCGACGGTGAGTTCTCTTCGTAAATGATTAATAAGTCCATCATCCAAATGTATAGCAAGTTACGTCGGCAAAGAAACCTTATGTAAGCCTGCCGTCAGGAATGTTTCTGACATAGTCTTTGACATAAGTTTCACCGCCACTGTCAATCTCTGGAATTGTCTAGATCGATACTGAATTAACAAATACCAGCGTCAGTTAAGTGTGCAGCATCAAGTGCCCTCAGTCATCCAGTATTGACACGAACGTGGTTGCTGTACATACTAACATGCTGTCTTGTGTATATCTAAATGCTCTATGTCTCTGTGTGTGATTTACACAATGTATATTTCAAGATTCAATGTCAAATGTTGTTTAGTCGACATTCATATAAAAACCTATAAGGTACTTAGATGTTGGTTGTATTCCCTCGACTAGAAGTCAACTGGTCAGACAACTTCAGCGCACCACGACTACGAGTGACAACCCTTTGAGACATATTAAGTATCTGTGTGTATGTGGTTGGTTCTCGGCGAAAAGGATTAGGTAAGAACTAACCATATATCCTTCCTGACCAGGAAGAAATCAGTTTGTTCCGCATATAAATTCATATCGTTTGATCCGTCTTACAGTTAGGCTTAAAAGGAATTACTGAATCCTATCCTAAAGTACCAAGTGTTATTATGCTGGATTTCCAAGCTCAATGACCGGTTTATGGAGGAGTAAACACGAAATCGACAGGAGAAATAAGTGGCCCAAAACTTATTTTCAGTCATTGATGATGATAATTATCCATGGCTGACTACAATACATCAACATTTACAAAGGACCACACGGATTACAGGTCAAGGGTATTATATGTGTCACAGATTTAATGGACATGCATTCATATATCCATTCATGGCTTCGTACGTGTCGGATTCTGCATATGGGGCCTCTCTATTATATCCTCAAAATGTGCAGGGTGAAGTTTTATACAGTAAACGACGCCGTTGGTTGACTAGTCTGAAGTTGAGAATCGTCTGTATTGGTCAGGGTATCATCAGATTCTATAGGTCCGGAAGTTTACAGACATTTCCTCCCTTTAAAAGAGAATATAAAGCAGATCAATAATCGTCATTACCAAGTATTTGTTTATCTTATTTGTGCAAAATGTGCTACGCTAACCGCTGTGGAAACACTGTTCATTGTGTTGTTTTGTTTCCATTTCATTGCCACATTACATTCCCCAGGCCTGTTCACTTATCACTAAATGACGTCAACACATATTTCATTACGTCACAGTATTCAAGCTTAAAGTTATATAACAGTCGTCACGTAAGTTGGAAAGATGTTGGAACTAGTGAAGATTTGATGCCTCAAAATAATGAATATTTGAAAAGCCCAACGGATCCAAAAACACATACTGGTTTTCTTATAGTTTCAAAAACATGCCAGTACCTTGAAATACCTCATAATACAGTTACGACCCACCAATACCTTCAAGTCCTCCCCTTCCCTCTCCCTAATACATTGAAATATCCCACGACCACCTCTCAATATCTTCAAATACCCCTATTACTTTCCAATGCCTACCAATACTTACAAACTATTCCTTTATATGATTGAAGACTGTGGTTGTGCCTTGTAGCTCATTGTACTGTGGCTTATGTCTGCAATGCCTATTTCACACAAAACTATGTTTCAGAACAATGGCTTTCTTCGTGCTTGCAACACAGGTGAAGGGGGGCATACTATCTCCTACGTAGGACTTAATATATCCTACATAGGACTTAGTATCTCCTACGTAGGACTTAGTATCTCCTACGTAGGACTTACTATCACCTACGTAGGGCATAGTATTCCTACGTAGGACTTAATTATCTCCTACGTAGGACTTAGTATATCTCCTACGTAGGACTTACTATCTCCTACGTAGGGCATACTATCTCCTACGTAGTACTTAATATATCCTTTTAAGGATGGTTATTAAGTTGAGAAATGTTTGGCTATGCAGGACGTTAGATAGTCGAAATGTGAGTCAGTGAATATTCATGACACTAACGCAGTGTTACTATACAGTGTTATTGTGTGTGTATTACGTTAGGGTGACGTGGACCCTGTTCTAATTGCAGTTATGGAGGTTTGGGTATGGTTATGTTTAATCTATCATACATACATCTATTCACACACACACACACACACACACACACACACACATTTTATTCGTAATTGTTTACAGGTTGACTTGACTGGGGTGGACAAGTGTTGAGTGCGGCGTAAAACAATACGAAATTCAAAAAGGCAAAGAATTGTCATTATAGTTATTTGTATAAATATAAGGGGATACGTACACATAGATTGCCACCGATAGTCTAAGACACGCCTGTACACGCAGATTATGATTCATGTGCAACGACCTCTGAAATATCCAATGCATAATAGTAAAGTGTAAGAAAGTGCAACATATAACAGTGAACTAACTGCAACGCGTAATAGTAGAGCAGACTGAACGCAAGGCAGTAAAGTATAACAGTCGGTCCAACACAGTACTAATGTGCAACAATTAGTTGAAGACATGACTCTAATAGTGAAGGAAACAGTAGACTCTAATAGTAAATTGAAACACATGATAGTAGATTCTAACTAAATGAAACACATATGAAAGAAACGAATGACTGTAGACTCTTACAGTGACTGAAACAGTGAAACAGGAGATTGTGTGCGTGTTTGTGGCTTTTAGTCGACCGTTTCAGAATAATCCATATAAACGTATATCGATCATCTCCTACAGGAAATATTAAGCACTACGTAGGAGATACTAAGTCCTACGTAGGAGATACTAAGTCCTACGTAGGAGATACTAAGTCCTACGTAGGGAGATAGATCCTGAGTAGGAAATTTTAAGTCCTACGAAGGGAGATAGTAAGTCTACGTAGGAGATACTTAGTCCTACGTAGGAGATACTAAGTCCAATGTAGGAGATACCCATTAGGAGATACCCATGCCCACTTAGGAGATACTAACTCCTACGTAGGAGATAGTAAGTCCTACGTAGGAGATACTAAGTCCTACGTAGGAGATAGTAAGTCCTACGTAGGAGATATTAAAACCAAAAATAATTTTCACCGTGGCCCTACTACGCTTCCGTAGTTCGTGAACCTCTGTTTATCAGTTTCAGTTATATTCCCCATATATTCCCTATTATCCCTCCATCAGGAGAATGGACATGAACCATCATTGATGACTAAGATAAGACTTTCTCCAGCAGAACCACATGCGACAATGTGGGAGGTACTAAAAAATACGTGTATGCCTACTTTACTAGTCTGGCTTTCATACATGCTCTTCTATGTTCAGTGTTTCTAAGCATTGTGAGTTTGAGTTTGAGGATATATGTGAGAAACTGCAAACTCTGGCTGCAGATGAGGACGGATATTGGGACTTAGTAGGGGTGACTATTGAGTGGAAAAAAACAACAACTATTGCGATAGTCTCTTGCGACCAACTATTGCCATGCTATTGCAATAGTTTTTTCTCTCCTTGAATTGTCTCATTTGAAGTCATTTCCATAATGAGTGTATAGTTTATATCAAACAGAAACAAGTTGAACTAGTTTCAGTCTCTTTTAATAACTGACAAGGAACTTGCACCCAGATCAAGTATAGAGTTAAAACATAAACTCAATGAAGCTGCAAGTCTGCACCCAAACAATAAAGAAATACAAAACAACATATATATTTAATAAAAGTTGTGCGCTGCACATTTATCAACGAAAGTCAATTACTAAGCTATCGATTGTCACACATACTATCGATGCATCGATATTGTTTCGTTTCTGCTATCAACAGAAACAACAACTGCAATCCATCGATAGTTCGATGCATCGTTTCAGCCCTAGCTGGAAGGATGGTGAGGTGGAGAGACTACGTCGACAGCATGACAAGATGTGCCAGGCTACTGAGCGGCAGATCGTGTCATCTCATATCTTGTGTTTGGAATATGCTTGGCGTCCACGCTTCTGGTTTGTTTCTGTATATCCTGTTTAATTCATGGGTTTTTTCCCAAGTGAAGGGATTCCTACTCTCATGGCTTTCTCAGCCTCACCATTCGGACAGGCTGTGATCACGTCCGTGCTCGGTGTTCATCAGGAGAGATTCAAAATAATAGCCATAACCTCTGGCATAACTCAAAGGGCCGAGGTTTCAACTGATAATCATTGACCGAGCAACCGCTGTATACAGTTTCGCACAGGCATGATGCGCTTTGTCATTCACTAGGATTGCAGAAATGACTTATATAAACAGACTTTTTTCCGTCACAGACTTACATTTTACCTCAGGATCAGATGCCTGTGGCGGTGGGGTTTTGGTACAATGCAAGCTCATACTCCTGGCTACGACAAAGGAGTAAATATGCCCATCGGCCAGTCCTTGTCGCCGTACATCAGGCATCCATGTCATGGGTAGCACATTGTAAGCTAGGAACCAGTGGTTAGGACATTAATTACTGGGAACCAGCGTGAAATGGTTTGATTCCCCTTGTGGGTTCAGATTTAATCCCCAGGGTGCAACAAATGAAAGAATATGGTACAGTTGTTTCATGATATTCATAATCATAAGGGGCGGTGGGGTAGCCTAGTGGTTAAAGCGATCGCTCGTCATGCCGAAGACACGGGTTCGATTCCCCACATGGGTACAATATGCGAAGCCCATTTCTGGTGTCCCCTGCCGTGATATTGCTGGAATATTGCTAAAAGCGGCGTAAAACCCAACTCACTCACTCACTCATAATCATAATCTTGAAGAATGTCTGGCCAGAATGAAAAGTGGATCACTATTTCTTATATGGTCAACCTCTAGTGTTTCTGATGATACGTCTAGAGCCGAGCAACTAGATATTCACTCACTCACTCACTCACTCACTCATTATTTTGGCTCACTCGACCATTTGTTTGTTCGAACATTCCCAGAAGGTGCATACGATTCTTGCTAAAGGTTTTCTTATTAGATTTACAGCATTCAAGGCCTGCATGTGTTTGTGAAGTTGTGACCTTTTTTACGACCACCTTGTGTCATCATTAATTGACGGTAATAAAAACAAATGGCAATGACCCAGTCGTAATCTAGACATTGCTTCAAAGCAGAATCTTTACTTCAGTTCTCAAAACTTCTTAAGTTTTCTTTTGCATTTGATACGAGGAAACGCATTTAATTGTCACGTTGCTTTGTAGCCAGACACTTCTCTCATCGATCACAATACGGAACCTATTATCAACGTCTCAAAACAATATTGTCCATACCAATATTGCCAACAGCGACGTCAAGCCCCTCATCCACACACAGAAGTAGAAAAAGGCTTCCATGCTCTTATGCTACTGACAACCTGAGCCAAAAAGTAAATAAAGCCATGTAAGATAAACATATCGATCATCACACAACTTGACAAAGGAAGTCTGACATGACAGTTGATCAATAGCTATAAATATCTTAACCTTTTTACAATGGGGAAGTATGAACATTTTCACGCAAGTGGCACGTAATAACTAATTATGCTCGAAAATGCTTCCATATTTGCAAGACCATTTACGTCTCACTGAAGGTAATATGAGCAGAATCCAACTGATGATGTTATGTGCTGTTCAGATATACGTTAAACTGATAATGAACTCTACAACATTGTAACTATATATGACAATACAATATATAAACAGGCTATAGATTACCAACAACTGAAGGTGGATCACCTTGCTAGGGCCGAGAATCGTCAGAGATATCAACATACAATTTGGCAGGTTACATGACCAATCTGTGACCGATGTATACTTACTGCCCAACCTACCTGTGGAACACACACACATGAGTGAGTGAGTGAGTTCAGTTTTACACCGCACTCAGCAATATTCCAGCTATATGGCGGCCGTCTGCAAATAATCGAGCATGAGCATCGATCTGCGCAATTGGGAATCGATGACATGTGTCAACCAAGTCAGCGAGCCTGACCACCCGATCCCGTTAGTCGCCTCTTACGACAAGCATGGGCTACTGAAGATCAATATTCTAACCCGCACCTTCAAGGGTCGAAACACATACAAAACGTTCACAAATATTATTGTAAAACTAGTCTGAAAATCTAAAATAGTTTGACCTTGAAAGACAATGCAATATAAAAACAGGCTATAGATCGCCAACAACTGAAGGCAGATCACCATGCTAGGGACGGAACAGAAGAACCAGCCCCAGTTCCAGCCCCATAGTTGAAAGTATATGTGCTCACATTCAGGATAAGTCATAAACACTAAATATACTGTTAAAAACAGAAACGCATAACCCAGAAATCTATTGCGAAAATGTTGTATTTTCAAGCATGTATAACTCGTCCACAAATAGACTTCAGTACATGGACTTTTACATCGGTTTAGAAGAAGGGGATGTCTATACAACCAAGTGGATACTTTTAGATAACGGAGGAGTTGAGCGCGATGGTGACCACGTAGCATGGTCCCGAAGTCGGGTCTCCTGGTTCTCAGTCCAACCTCTCTCAACTGTTGCGTACAGTTTGACCGGATATCCTTCGAAGTCCTGGCACCCTGGCTGCTGTGCTCTCACCCGTGGCAGTACGATCACGCAAATGTAGTACCCGGATGTACCGATCTTGGCCTGCAGTGTTGACTCGGAGGTCCGCCTGTACGGTGACGGTCATTTGTTATGACTGCTTGGTTGTAACGAGCTGCAAGCAGTGATATCGTGCTCACCAACATTCAGAAGCCTGGCAACAGAAAATTCAATCTCCAGCGTGCATACGTTCAATAGCGATGTTCCGTGTCGCAGCGTCAAGACGTGGCGAAGTGATTGACCTTGAAACCCCTTCAAAACGAATGCCGATTTCCGAAAAATAACCTGTTTTTAATGCCAGACAGTGCATGCTCTTTGCTGCACAATTTTACTTGGAAGGAGATTTCGGTTGCGTTGTGGCGATGCCTTTTTAATTCTTGCAATAAATCTCATCAAAATCAACATTCTTTAGGCAAAGTCGATGTTTGACTTGTGCAATAGTGTATAATCATGTTATCAACACTTTTATTACATATTTTGACGATTGTTTGAAAACAATAGGTAATTAATAGATTTTTAAAAATACAAAACATCAGCATGTGCGTTTCTTTTGGAGATAGTATATTACAAAAATATTGTTAGTTTAGCTGCTGAATAGATGCACAAAAAACCTCACACAAACTCACCCAGTCACAGCTGGTTGAAAGGCTCCGAAATATTTGCACTTTATGTAATGGGTACCCGTGGAGTTATTCAAAATACATCAACCATATCCTAGCCCCTAGAGAATATAACGAGGCAGACACTCCAGGCTAAATAAAGTACACCAGTGCAGTATTATCGCATTATCTATCAACAGAACGGGTCATACGACTTCACTGCACCAGGGCAGAGCAAAGTCTAGATCAACATTACAACTACCCGACTGGAGTCAGTTGTTACTTGCGCAAGGGTGTGCTTTAGCGGAGACACGCTTTAGAGAGGGACCTCTCCGCACAGGAAGTATATTAATATCATATAATAATCTACAGACGTACGTGCTTGAAGAATGACTACTGACAATATTTAGGGTAAGTTATTATATCCACATATGTAGTGTGTCCCATCCACATTTGTGTCAAACTACTGGGTCACTCTGTGTCAAAATCTTCTAAAAATTAAAACACGTTTTGTCGAAAACGCTGTAATGAAATCACCTGACTAGAGTGGAATGAAACTTGTGTTGTATTTTGAATGTATAGGCATCATATCATATATAGGTATTCGCTTGTGTGAATGTGTTGTCTCGTTTGTATCTATTCAGTGGTTGGTGAAGGATCATATGTCATGGCGTCTAAGGCTAGAGTTCTCCATTGTTGTGTTTGTAAGAAGCCATACAAATACAAAGGTGCAGATCCATACCTCCTTCCGTGTTTGCATTCAGCCTGTGCTGAGTGTATTGGCGCTAAAGGTAAGGCAATAACATGCTTGTTCTGCCGAGAGTCATTTGACAAAGGGAAATTCATTTTCCTAAATGATGCTATCACTCAAGCAGAAACCCTTGCTTCTACTCTTCAATATAAGCCTTCGGAGATCAAATGCACCAACAAGGACCATAATTTGGATGCAGTATCGTGGTGCAAAGAATGCGAGTCCTTCTTCTGTCTTTCATGTCAAGCTGCACACAGCCAGGTAAAGAGTTCCAGCACACATAGGATGGTGTCCCTGAAGGATATGGTGGCAGCGGATTTGCAGTCACTGAAGTCGTTTTGTCCAGACCACGAATCCTACGCTTTGGATCTTTACGATGAAACGTGTGAGATCCTCATTTGTTCAAAATGTGCTCGGTCCAATCACAAGCACTGTCAGAGTGAGGAGTTGGATGATGTTGTTGCTGCTGTGAAGAAAGAAACAGAAGAAGATAAGATGAAATTAGCAACCAAATTGCAAAACGTCAAAAGTTTGATCGACGAATCAAACGAAAAACAGGAGATGATGAGGAAAAGGCACAGCACATTGAAGGATTTGTTGACAAGCAGATTCAACAGCTTACGTGACTTGATAACAAGACGAGAAGCGGAAGTGACGAAAGCCCTGGAGTTTAGACATTTGTCTGAGATGGATGAGGCTGGGAGGGTCAGCAGCAAACTGAAGCAGATGTTCAGTATATGCGACAATACCCATAGTTACACAGGGAAACTACTTGAGCTTGGTAACAAGAGCGATATGCTGATGTTGAAGGAGCCTGTTAAGTTCAGGACTGAAATGGCTTTATCTGAGGGGGCAGAAGTGTTTGACTTTGTCCCTGTGCATGTAACATTTTCAAAGGAAAACATACACGCTCTTAAAAATATTCTACAAACCGTGTGCGACATTGAGACAACAGAGGGGGATGATGGAAGTTTCCTCAATCTATATGCCAATTTTGAGGGATCTCCTGAGAAAGGTAAGCTTATAACCTTTAATGAATTCATTTGATAGAAGCTCAACAGAGATATGCGTTTCTTCTAAAAGAGCGTCGGATAACTTTTTATTGTGCTCTTGTCGTGACCTATCACAATATCTTTGAAACGAGGTACGGCACCAAAGAATCATCCATGAGGCATTACAATACCGAAATATGTGTTGTGTCTTGTAGAACTAAACTACACCGGCGATAGCTTACAAAACACTATGCATTCTTCCTTTTATGTACATGTAGAAACCTTTAATGTTTAATACGTGATCATTCTGTCTTTTTTTCAGGGATAACACTTGTTGTTATCAATTGGCCATTTGTTATTCACATGGATTGAGAATATGTTCTTGCCACGATCATGTAAATAGACATACAATCATTTATGATTACAGATGTTCCAGGCATTGCAGATGATGATCAAAAAGGCGATGCCAGACATGTGAAAGCTGGTAATATTTGATGGATCAACATCTCACGATGACATCGTCTAGTTGTTTTTAGAACTACTGACAACAATAACGTACTGGAAAGGAAAAATATATTTGATCACTCTTGTTTATGTGTTTTCGCATCTTTGGCACAAACGATTTCAGATCCTTAAAACAGCCAAACTACCTTCCAGTGTTTTCAACTGTTACTGACAGTAACCTTTCACATCTTATATAAGGTAATAACATACTGACAGAATCAGTACTGATTATTGACATCATTGCATACCACAGTTGTTCTTTGGCAATATGTACAATGTTTCCTACATCGTTATAAATTGGTCATAACAGAAAAGCAAATACTTGTTGTGTAATAACCTGACAAGAAAACGTAAACACACGAAACAAGATATAACATTTCATGATGCAGAAAGGGAGCCCATTGACGTGGACCCGGACAACGACAACGGAAACAAAGAAGTAGGCAACGAAGAAAACGAACAGGGCACTGGAGCAGAGCTTATCGATGACACTGGCCCTTTATCATGTAAGTAGATGTGCAGATGGTTATCACACGTTATGCCAATA
Source organism: Haliotis rubra (assembly GCF_003918875.1). Lineage (NCBI taxonomy): Eukaryota > Metazoa > Mollusca > Gastropoda > Lepetellida > Haliotidae > Haliotis > Haliotis rubra. The sequence continues at coordinate 125,361 of NW_025765464.1, read as the reverse complement.
GAGACTGATTGATAACGATTCATATGAAATAGAATTTCAAGAAAAGAGACAGTTTACAACCCATTGCTATACAGACACAATATCCTTGTACATTACAGACCCTGCTTTGAAGTTCGACATGGAAAGAATCAACATCAACAAGGTCCACGTCAATAACAAAGGCTTCTTGGTCAATACTACAGTTTCTCCAGAAAGGAAACTAAGAAAGTACGTAGGGACGACAGCTGGGACACCTCTCCCCAAAAACAAATTCAGCTATTGGGAGGTACAATCAGACTTTGACATGGCTTCTAAAATGCACCAACGTGGCTTACTTATGGAAATAGGCGTGGCTACAGGAGCATCATTGGACAACAACTATTGCATGAGTGGTCAGGTGGGATCCAGGTGCCTCGCTATCGCGCACTGCTCTGCACACGATGGAGTCTGTGCGAAGGTCTGGAGCAATGGCCAGAAGTTGAGATGCTATGAAAACGTTTTGTCCACCGGTTCAGGAACATCTGAGACACTACGACATGGGCTTCTGTATGACGGTACAAGGAACATCCTTACTGTATTTGACCTCAACAACGTGGTTCAGCTTGTAGCTCTGGGCGAAGGTGAACTGGACGATGATCAATGGCCAGTGTTTGGGGCATACAATTCGTCCCTTGCTGCTGTTCAAATGAAGCTGGTATCAGGAAGCGAAATAGAGATGTTCAATTCAAAGACAAAAATGCTGAAAGGAGTATTGAATTCTGTTCTTTAAGTAAATAGCAAAAGCTATTCTGGCTGAACATGCGTGTTTGCAAAAACATACAATTATTTCCTCTTTTTGGGGTGACTGATCACATCACTAACCTACTGTATACACATATATTTGGAAAGTATTTTGTATCTGCCCAAATGAATGTATTTCAGCTTTCTTGATACCAATGTGGTTGTTCTAGACATTGGGCAAGGCAGCTACGTTGTCAGCAGATTCGCCAGGTATTTGGATGAGATGTGTTTGAAACCACGACCTGTGCTTGTGTATTTTATTACAAATGTTTCGTCATTGGCCATTAGATTTGCAAACTGCGAGGATCTACTAGTTAATTATAAGTGAACATTTCCTCAGGAGTGGTCCTTTTAGCTTAAAATATGACGTGTACATTCTCCAAATCTGCTATGCAATATCTCTATCCTCTTCAACAGTCATGGATTTATATCTGGGGCTGAAACAGATAAAATTAATCAACAGTTTATCTATGTGTCCAAGGTGTAACTTAAATGACTTACATATAGCGGCTACGGTGTTAGTGTAATGTTATGTGCACGGATATTTTATATTTTTGCTATTCATATATGATGCTTAGTATAATAAAGCAGACCCCTATGAATTTGGAAAGGGTTGTGTGACTTCTTCATTTATGCATTCTCAAAACTCTACATCATAACAGGGAGTAGCAGATAGCAAGATATGAATTCAGAATACATATTCTGCCATTCCTTCAGAAAAACTGGATTGTGACTGGTTAATTAAAGTCATTCAGAGTATATAATCACGTTATATACCTCTGATTTTCCAACACAGTATGCATTTTTTCTTAATTCTTAATAACACGGTTATGGAAGAATGAAGGTAAACACACTGTGTTGGAAAATCAGAGATACATAACGAAATTATTATAGCTCTAATCTTTTTATTTAAAACCTCACGCTACGCGTTAAGTCTTTATATGAAAACAACATTCATAAGATTTGATCATATCCTATACAAACAAAAAGTAAACCACAACACGCCACAGTCACCTGCAAGTTTGAAAAAGTGTACACATCAATGCCACTGCTTTAACGGATAAAACTGCGCCTAACGAACACGTGGCACATTTTCCATATCTTTTTTTCTTATCATAGTTATAAACGAGACGTGCACATGTGGTCGTCACCAGTTCTAAGGTAAACCTCCCAACTTTCTACCACACAGTCATGCTGACCCATACTTTGCACTGTACTGATCTATTGCGTAAACCCCTGTACATATTATCATTCAACTTCGCCCACATAGTCAAGCTGCCCTAAACGCTCTATGGGTTTCAAACACACTGTCTTCACCCCAGTGCACAGACATCGCCATTGAACGTACCAGCAACAACACAGACACAGTAATAATACTTATATGAATTATTCAACATGCAACTCACTAGTATGTACATGCATGTACATGTAGGTAGGTAGGAATGTAGGTGGGGAAGCATCTAAGCATGTATATATAGGTAGGAAGGTAGGCAGGTAGGTAGGTAGGCAGGTAGGTAGAAGGAATGTTGGCAGGACGGTAGGTAGGAAATGTAGGCCGGTAGGTAGGAGGGTGGATAGATAGATAGATAGATAGATAGATAGATAGATAGATAGATAGATAGATAGATAGATAGGTATAGATAGATAGATAGATAGATAGATAGATAGATAGATAGGCAGGTAGGCAGGTATGTAGGTAGGCATAACTCTGTCGGTGATGAATCACACAGGAACACTGCCAACGTCTTTTGAGCAGTAAACTAGGTCACATAGTCCAAATCTGTGAGGACTCCTGGTAGACTATCGTTTAGTCTCTGAATATATATAATTGTGATAGTAAGAAACAAATATGAATTGAAAAGGAGCCTCAGGGAGACCAGAAAGGAAATCTAGACTTGCTTCATTTAAGGCTTTAGCATTGCAGAGAGGGCTTGTCAGTAGGGAAAATAATAGGGTACAGGGACTGTGAGACAGACTAGGCTATACTTATACATATGTCACTGTATACGTATTAGTAAATGTTCAACATCCTATCACCACTAGATTCAGGTACTACATGAATAATGTGTTCTCAATTGTGAATGTTCAGTAGAACTAGAAGATTAACATATTTACATCAACAAATTGGGAAAACAACTTGAAAGGTCTGAATCATGCTAGAATTCTCAATTCAATTCAATTTATGACTCAAAACACCACCAACGGCGGTACATGAGAATACAATATTACTATAGTCATATAAATATATTCAAAGTCTCTTTGAAAAGCTTCTCAATCACTGAGCTCATACAACAAAACTTGCATGCGCTAACTCCGAGTCACTCACATAATCTCCCCATACAACTTACAACCTGAACAGTCCAACCAAACGTCCGTGTCTACAGTCAAACCAAACTATCAGATTGTACACTGTAATAGTGACAATACATCTTGCGATGAAACAAACAGTTGACCTATATTTGGGTAAAACCAAGGTCTGAATAAATAATGATCACATGACGTGCAGCAACGCTTTATGAGGCATGCGTATCACATGCTGACAGTGGACTCGAGAAAGAATCCAGGAAGTAAGGTATTGAATCGTTGAGTGCTGGGTTGAGAGGGTTGTCGTTTACCGCCACGTTGAACATGATAGTGGTTGATATAGAACGTCACGTGAGACCTGAACACAACATGGTAGATGTTTGTAGGTGTTTGTTTCTATTTTCCTGTTTGCTCAATGTTGAGATTGAAAGCAATGAGGTCAAATGAAGTGTGCAAAATGAATGTAAAATGCCTCTTTAAAAAACAATCACCGTCTTATGTCAGTTTGGTTTGTAGGTTTCAGACGTTTATAGCTATGGTGAAACGGTATTGTGCTGACACACTTTTAAACATAATGGTGGAAATCAATACAGATGCACTTTATAACATTGCAGAGCTCCAGTAACGCCAGGGTATAAGACTGCCATACAGATGCATTTTATAACATTGCAGAGCGCCAGTATAAGACTGCCAGGGCATTTTATAACATTGCAAGAGCTCCAGTAACGCCAGGTATAAGACTGCCATACATGCATTTTATAACATTGCAGAGCTCCAGTAACGCCAGGGTATAAGACTGCCATACAGATGCATTTTATAACATTGCAGAGCTCCAGTAACGCCAGGGTATAAGACTGCCATACAGATGCATTTTATAACATTGCAGAGCTAACGCCAGTAACGCCATTGGGCTATAAGACTGCCATACAGATGCATTTTATAACATTGCAGAGCTCCAGTAACGCCAGGGTATAAGGCTGCCATACAGATGCATTTTATAACATTGCAGAACTCCAGTAACGCCAGGGTACAGATGCATTTTATAACATTGCAGAACTCCAGTAACACCATGGTATAAGGCTGCCAAACATGAACATTTTACTTATAACATGCCAAGGTTAAGACTGCCCTACAGGAAGCATATTAAAATTTAAATAAATAAACATTGCAACCAACTTTGTATTGTAAGTAACGCAGGGTATAAGGCTGCCATACAGATGCATGTTATAACATTGCAGAGCTACAGTAACGCCAGGGTATGAGGCTGCCAACAGATGCATTTTATAACATTGCAGAACTCCAGTAATGCCAGCTGCCTTACAGAAGCAGATGCATTTTATAACATTGTAGAACTCCAGTAACGCCAGGGTATAAGGCTGCCATACAGAACCATGTTATAACATTGCAGATCTCCAGTAACGCCAAGGTCTAAAGCTGCCTTACAGAAGCACTTTATAACATTGCACAACTATGGTAATACCAGGGTATAAGACTGTCATACAGAAGCATTTCATAACATGTTGGAGACACCGCAAAGGTTGAAGTGCTCAGGCATGCAGAAGTCTGGAATCATCATGTGTTTTACGAAGTAAGTGTTAGGATTATAATTTGAAAGTGAGTATCAGCTGGTAATAACGATACTGATGTTTTGGAATATTCTTTCCAAAACGTTGTAGCAAGTGAGACTGTTTTCCTTTTTGCCTGTCATCTCATTGTTGTCAAAATAGTATTTGCTTATTGGCAAATGATTACTTAAATTTAGAGCGCGATTACGTTGCTGATGTATTTGAGAGTTGTTCTTAATGATGTGTTCTATATTATAATTTCTTTGAGGTATTAACACACAAAACACGATGGGCAAATTGTGTGAACCGGCAAATAATATGAAAGTAAACATGACATCTGGTGCGTCTCATAGCACCCCAATTAATTTTCATGTTTAAGATAATGGCTGCTTTGAAAACATTATGCTAAAATAAAAGAGTGTACAAGTTAAAGTGATCAAATTTTGCTCTTGGATATTTCTTACGAATTCTGATGTATATGAATGCGTAAATGTCGATAAAACATGTGTGGTAACGCGTCACTCTAAGCATTTGATCATGCATGAAATTAATTACAAATAAACAAATAAGCGTTTCTTATAAATTAATAGGCACGGTGAACATATAACAATTTTCCAGGAAAAAATACTGAAGCGATACCTTTACAAGACAAACATTTCGTCATTCACAAACCAATTATGTATAATCTATACATTTACAAACGTATGTTATTGAGCATTTTCGATATAATTCGTCTGCGTAAAAATACAAAGAGGATATTAATTTGCAGAGCCGTTTCGACAGGTGTCTCATTGTAAACACAAAAGGACGGTGCCAAGGAATACCCAGTCTTGAACATCTCAGAATGAAAATCCATATGGTGTTAAATATAACTGAAAATCCATATTGATGGAACACTGAGAAGCCAGTGATGACACTGAGTGTGTTCCCGAAGAAGGTAAGCATGTCTTGCCCTACCGGTCATACCCGCCATTCTACAATTTGCCAAATATATGTAAAGTATTTACGGCTTTTAGAAGGAAAGAGTTGGGTCTTGGCGGCGCCCATTAAATTTTATTGTTATCTATTCAAAACCTTATCAAAGTTAAAAGACCAGGTTGAAACAATCATAGCTTCTCAAATGTTCACTTTATTTTTTTAAAAATATCCTTAATGCAATGAAGACAATTAATTATCTGTCTGTCTATGGATGAAGCCGAAATGTTCAGATATAATTACACCCGTTCAGGCGTTTCCTGTTCAAGCTGCCTTGTCCGCAAAGAGTTTGTTTGGCGTGAGAAACTAGCCGCCATTGGGCGGTACCTGCCGGGTGTCAGTGAAAAAGTGCAGCAGTCCCCAGGAAACCACTCTGGCTAGATAGAGACATGTGACAGCTGTCATTGGATGAGCATTGATAAAGACTAAATGATAATCCCTGGCCTGCACCCGATAATATATGGAACCCAACCCTACAACACACACAACACCCCGAGTTTCCCGATATCGCATCTCTCTGACACAGGCCACCTCTCTTCTCTCCCTATCTCTCTCGCTTTCATTCCTCCGTCTTTTCGAGGCGCTGTTATCCTGTGCTATCGACAAAATGACTGGCATACACCCGAGTGCATATACATATATTTATATCACCTGATATCGCCTAACAAAGTGGCTTAGTTACTGCTAGGGCAGTATGCAATGTCAGGTAGGTGCTCTGTGTAGATTGTCTGTTATATCCTAGCAGTATATGCTGATGTACGGAAAACTATTCTGTATAAAGAACTAACAGCGAGTTAGAATGCTAACATACGTCAAATCGTCAGCATTAGCAACACGCATCTTAGCGGGTACATTGTATCCTTAGAAACAGCCGTCTATGCGTTCGTGTCAAGGCACAAAGCAGCAGTCTTTCGCCAGTTATCCGGGCCAGGCTTTCCTTATAGCGGCGGGCGATTCTGCGCTGCTGAATATGGTTGGTTTTGCGTGTAATGCAACTTTCTTAGCGGCTGTGGAACGTAGACCATGTCGGCCTCACGGAGGTTGCACAAAGAGCACGCAGTGAGGCTGACCAATAGAAAGAATGTCCCAGCGGGCACATCGGCGGTTCGTTTCAACGTTTGAGGGTGAGTTGGGTTCTCCGGCGTTAAAAGAATTAGTTAGAAAATGGGACGGTTTTAGCAGACGTGTCAGGCGTTGGTATCGGACGTGTTTGAACGTTTAAGTTTGACCTATTATCATGGTTGAAATTAGTTTGTATATGAAAGTTTTCGGGCTTGTGATATAATACGTGGAATCGACATTTGAAGTTGATGGCTCGCCATTAACGTTGAAAGATGGGTTGTTCCGTGGTTGTATGAAATATAGAAAATGTTTCCAGACGTAGTCATCAAACGTTGAATCGACGTTGAAGTTGACATGATTGGCGTTGAAAATGGGTTGTTCCGTGGTTGTGTCTTGGAAATTATTACATTTTTCTGTAAATAGACTGCACGTCATCTTAAACTGCACTAAAGAAGTAGCACCGAGCTCGTCCATTCAGCTAAAATGCTTTTAAAGGCTGCCTGATATAAATGATTGTTGAAACGGTAAAATGCAGCAAAAATGTTTACCTGATAAAGTGCTTGAGTTAAGATTCCACATTCAATATAATGTTCATTAAAGTTTTATGTCAGTAAGACATTAGAATTCCAGTAAGAAGAAATTATTCCAAATTAAGAAAAACTATTTACTGTTGTATTTATTTATCTTGAAAGGTGGAAATTGTCCTGAGAATTGTCCTGACATTTTGTCTGAATTTGGGCTATTAGACAGACCCTGAATAAACACAATGCAATTACTTTCACCATGAAAGGGATCCAAGATGACCAGGAACTATACCTGAGAGACAGCACATGAAACAAGTCACTTTTCATGAATATCTTTACATGAACACACACACATTACCTGAGAGAAACGTGGTTTTAAAAGCATAATGTAAAACATCACTCATGATATAATCTGTAGGTGATCTCTGTTGTGCTAATAACACAAGCATCATCTGCATATAGCATTAAACTGAGATTTACGCCACCAATTTCAATACCACAGTTCAGATATTTCAACACAATTACAGCTCCAAAACACAATTATCCCAGCTCATCTTGTTTCTACTATACCTGCCCACTGGCGGTCAGGTTGATGCTTCAAGAAACGTTCCTAACTCTTTCTTGAAACTTGCTTCGGATGCATTCAATTCTCATTTCCATGAGATAGGACACATTCTGAAATTTTATATTTAAATACACTGAATAATTTATATGGAAGATATATTGTCTTAAATGATTCAAGTATTTTGTTTAATCAATCACTTGAAAGGTTCATTTTACTGCTGTAACTTGGCATGTGAACATATGAACACAATTATAAATACAAAATATGACGAAAAGTGTAAACAATTTATATTTTCAGCTAAAGGAATGGAAGTTTTTCTTAAAGCATTTTCAAAGAAAATCCTCAATTGCGTATTGATTATTCAATTAGACTATGAATTAGGATAGATGAGACGATGCTTTACTGTCATATATTATTTGCTATGGGTAAAGCATGAAATTGCTGCATTTTGCTAATTAAATTACCAAAGTGATTGAATGGCAACCTTGTATTCTTAAAAGAAAACTTACCGTTTTGCCCATCAACATTCATTCTTGACATCAAATTGTTTGACATTGTCCTGCAAACCAATGGAAGATTGTTGCTATTCTGTCAGGTTTGGTTTACTTAGAGATTCTCGAAACGGTTGCTTTCAGAATTAAATAGGAGGTTGGCACTGGTCTGCTTAATTTTGCTGACAGAGTCATAAGTTTAATGAAACAAAAGCCATTTCCATTAAATGTCTAGAAAACAAAATGGGTGGTGGTTCCAGAGGTCAAAGAACAAGTCCTTTTGGGAGGTCTTCCAACTTCATTTTGTTCCCCAAACACAAAGAGTATGGATCATGGAGTTCCGAAAACAATAATGAGCTCTCCTTGAAGTATACAACATATTCCTAATATCTACTCTCTCTCTCTTGGTCATTTTTACACTTATAAAACTCCAGATCATTCCTTCTTCATAAGATTCCAAGAAATGTTTACACTTAATCTCTTATAAGAACGGCAGAAATCTCTCATAAAATGAATTATGTGTGCGTATAATATCTGCGACGATCATAACTATGCTTCTCTGAATCCTGTGAATAATGAATGATTTAAACTCTACGGCTGCCAGAAATAATCTGATCTACCCTGAAGACATTGAATAATGTCTCTTACAACTCCAATCTACACTCAAGGAGACTTAAATGTGCTCGTGAACAAACATCGCTTTGGCACACGCAAATTTGGAAACAGTGTATCTCTGACTCTCAGATTCCAAGAATAGGAAGTCCTACTTATTTGACCAAAGGGGTGACAGGTGGCAAAACATATTGAAATGTAGGTCATACACTAAAAAATAACTCTGATTTAAAACACTACAAATATACACCTTTCAATATACTCGATAGATGATCTTGACAAGGGAACATGTACATAACATTGCTGATATCTAACAATATCTGTACTCTAAATAATGGACTCTTCCAAATCTCCATGTTTCACTGCACACACATTCGTAAAATAATAAAAACCTACCTTTGACGACGATAAAAACATCATATACAAATTCTACAATGACCAAATACCAAGGAGTGTGTCTCCCAGCAATAAACATATATACATATCTCCTCTCGCGTTCTATCTCGCATCCAGCTTTTAAAGGCGAAAACAATATGGCGCCAAGCAAGGGAGTGCTCATTAAACTAAACATCTCGGGAAGAAATCATTGTCAAATTATTCTCTACATGATCAACTCCTAATATATAAATGAAGATAAAGACCAACTATTATCACCCCAAAGACCAAACATTATCACAAATATTCGAAACGCCATATGGTAATGAAGAGCATTATCATCTTTCTCTTAAACTTGTGGTGATATACTGGAAACAAAGTGAATTGTAAAAACTTGTAACCTTAGTATTGCTCCTTTATGTGATCCACAAAATTGCTGCCACCCAGTCTTCGAAGATGAGATTTCTGCAAATTCCATTAAAATTATATCTTATTTAATATTTAAAATGTCTTTTACATCTTTTGTATGTAACATTTAACTTTTAAAGAGACATGAATCATCATCCCTTCCAAATAAGTGTAAGAATGAGAGTCTGTGGGTGCAGTTTTCATTAATTGTTACATCAAGAATCATTAGTGAAGTTACATTTTGTAAATAAATAAAAGCTCAAATAAATTATATGCAACTTCATCCTGCTTTCAAGATTTGCACAAGACGCTTTTTGATGTGAATTTTCGTTGCATGATCTGAGAAAGATTTCCTTTCCTTAACACACTGGCCTCAACACTACCCCACACTGACCTCATATTTCTACCCCTCACTGGCCTCTACTTGTTCTTTACTGACCTCAACATTACTCCACGCTGACTCCTCAACATTACCCCACACTGACTCTCAACACCACTCCGCACACTGCCTCAACTTACACCCCACACTGGCCTCAACACCACCCCCACACTGACCTCCAGCATTAACCCACACTGACCTCCCATATTACCCCACACTGACACTGACCTCCCAATATTACCTACCCACACTGACCTCAACACCACATTACCCCCACACTGACCTCAACATTACCCCTCACACTGGCCTCAACATTGCCCACACACTGACCTCCACCACATTACCCCACACTGAGCCTCAACATTACCCCACACTGGCCTCACATATTACCCACACTGACCTCATTACTCCCACACTGGCCATTACGCTGGCCAACACTGCCCCACACTGACCTCAACACTCACCCCACACTGACTCCTCAACATTACCCACACTGACCTCAACATTTACCCACGCACATGACCCTCAACACTACCCACACTGACCTCAACATTACCCACACCACCCTACACTGCCTCTTAACACCACCCCACACCACCTCTACTGGCCTCCCAACATTACCCCACACTGACCTCAACACCACCCCCACACTGACCTCACACACCTCACCCTAACCCACACGACCTCAACATTACCCTACCCCCACACTGGCCCTCAACATTACCTCCACACTGACCTCAACATTACCTCACACTGACCTCACCACCACCCCTGGCCTCAACATTTACCCCTACACTGACCTCGCTTACCACCCCCACACCTGGACCTCAACATTACCCCCACACTGGCCTCAATATTACCCCACACTGGCCTCAACTGTCACCCCACGCTGACCTCAAACAACCCCACACTGGCCTCAACATTACCCTCCCACACTGCGTTGCTCAACATTACCCCACACTGGCCTTCTACCATTACCACCACACTGACCTCAACATTACCCCACACTGACCTCAACATTACCCACACTGACCTCAACACTACCCCATACTGGCCTCAACATACCTCAACACTGACCCACATGAGCCTCCAACACTGCCCCCACACTGACTTCAACACTACCCCACACTGACCTCAACATACCCCCACACTGACCTCAACACCACCCCACACTGACCTCAACATTACCCCACACTGACCTCCCACACCCCCACACTGACCTCACACATTTCACCATTACCACTGACCTCAACAGTTCCCCACCACTGACCTCTGCAACACCACTACACTGACCTCACACTGTCCTCAACACTTACCTCCCACACTGACCTCAACACCATTACCACACTGACCTCAACACCACCCCACACTGACCTCAACACTTACCCCACACTGGCCTCCATTACCCCACACTGACCTCAACATTGCCCCACACGACACTGACCTCAACATTTTCCCACTCCCCACTGACCTCAATACCCCACACTGACCTCAACACACCCCACGCTGACCTCAACAACACTGGCCTCAACATTACCCCACACTGGGCCTCAACACCACCCCACACTGGCCTCAACATTACCCCACACTGGCACTGAACCTCCTCAACACACGCTGACCTCCCACACTGACCTCAACACCACCCTCACACTGACCTCAACACCCTGCCCCCTCAACACTACCCCACACTGACTCCTTACACTGGCCTCAACACTACACTGGCCTCACTTCCCACACTGGCTTAACCCCCACACTCAACACCACCCCACCCTCACATACCTCCACACTTACCCCACACTGACCTCAACACCACCCCCACACTGACCTCCCAACATTGCCCCACACTGGCCTCAGAGCACCAACATTACCCCACACTGACCTCAACACCACCCCACACTGACCTCAACATTACCCCACACTGGACCCCACCCACTTGGCCTCTACCACTGACCTTACCCACACACTGGCCCTCAACACCCCACACTGGCCTCAACATTACCCAACACTGACCTCAACACTTACCCCACACTGACCTCAACACCACCCCACACTGACCTCAACACCCACCCCCACACTGGCCTCAACACCACCCCACACTGACCTCATTACCCACACTGACCTCAACACTACCCCACACTGGCCTCAACATTACCACCCCTCAACACCACCCCACACTGACCTCAACATTACCCACTGGCCTCAACACCCACCCCCTCACACCCTCACCTCAACCCACACTGACCTCACCCCACCACACCTCAAGCATTACCCTACACTGGCCTCAACATTACCCCACACTGACCTCAACATTACCCCACCCCACACTGACCTCAGCATTACCCCACACTGACCTCACACTGGCCTCAACCCCACACTGACCTCAACACCACCCCACACTGGCCTCAACATTACCCCACACACTGACCTCAACACCACCCCACACTGACCTCAACATTACCCTCACACACTGGCCCTCCACATTTACCACACTGACCTCAACATTACCCCTGGCACACTGACCTCCAACTTTACACATTGCCCCACCTGGCCTCACACTGACCTCAACATTACCCCACACTGGCCTCAACTTTACCCCACACTGACCTCAATATTACCCCACACTGACCTCAACAGTACCTCACACTGGTTTAAACACTCCCCCACACTGGCCTCAACACCACCCCACACTGAGCACAACGCCAGCCCACACTGACCTAAACACCATCCCACTCTGAGCACAACACCACCCAACACTGACCACAACACCATCTCACACTGAGCACAACACCAGCCCACACTGACCTAAACACCATCTCACACTGAGCACAACACCATCTCACACTGAGCACCTCTGGCCTCAACACTACCCCACACTGATGTTGAAAATAGAACGATATTGCGTTGAACTTCGCCAAAGTGACAACGATCAGCTGCCTTTGCGCGCGCGATAATTGTGCGCATGTCCGGATATGGCCAAACGAGGCGATCGAAAGGTCAACATCTGGCGTGTGTTTGAAAGCAAATTGTCGGAAATTTCCAATATCTTAATCAAGTGTAATATTCAAAACAGGTGACTGTAAATAATGTCTAAATCCTCAAAGACAATACAACCTTTTTATCATGAAAGAATAACAAATTACATTGTTTAATCTTTTAGTCACATGATCATAACAGGTCTGGGTATTGAGATGGGTACTCGAGTCCAACTCATTACCCACCCGTCCCGGGTATCCGGGTTGCCCGTCCCAGCCCTATTACCAACATGTTATGCATTAACCTGTCTAAGTTTCCTCACAACTCAGAACTCAGTTATACGTGCAAGTACTGTTCGCTCATGCCGCCCTACGTTATAGCTTCGAGATTACGACGATTACGTTCCAGACAATGTCCCCATATTGTACACTGGCATGGAGACGAAGACAAGTAGAGCGGGGCTCTATGTGTGGCTGCATTCTTTACACTGTGATCACAACAGCTTTCTTATATTTGAAAATTTTACGGACTCCACCAAAAACGTTGTTTAAGAAACTATCATCATTGAAAAAGCAAAAGTTGTTATCTGTCGTGGCGGGGTGAAACCGCAGAAACGGAACAGCCACTATCTCGTCGTGCACGGGATACACATGCCTGATGAAAAATGAAGTTGAATGCTGACGTGAAACAGTTGATGATTAAAGTGTAAGATTTTTTCCGTGCTGAAGCCGAAAGGGGCAAACCATTTTATGCCATTAATAAATTCCGTAAGCGGGCAGCAAAAGCTTTAGGAGTATCAGCAAGGGTACTGACAAATGTTCTGGAACACAAACATTGTGAGTGTGATGCGAAGCGGGTGGGGACCGTGTCAAAATCACACAAATTAAAACATTTGGACAACTTTCAAAAGAACCTTGTAAGGCAGTCTATCAACAAGCTCTATTCTGAAAACAAATACATGTCGCTGAAATTTTTTAAAAAGCATTTGAAGCAAGAACACAACCTCAGGGTATCAAAGTACACACTCTGGCGACTCTTACACTCTTTCAGGTATCGTTATAAGAAAATTTCGGGGGGAAAATAGGTCAGTACTCTGTGAATGCCCTGATATCGTTCGCTTGAGAAATAATGTTTTCAGGGTTATAAAGAAGGAGCGCGAGGAAGGGTTCGTGCCAGTGTACTTGGACGAGACCTGGGTCAATGCCTCGCACACTGCCAGCAGTCAGTGGGTACCCGATGGGGGTGATAAGGGGTCACGTAGAAAGCTGCCTCTAGGGAAAGGAGAGAGACTAATCATTCTCCATGCTGGTTGCTCCAGCAAAGGCTTTCTCCCAGGGTGCGACTTGGTATTCAGGGCAAAGTCCACAGATAACAGAGACTACTATCGTAATGAACAATGCTCCATACCACAGCGTGCAGGACCCCGGCAGTAAAGCCCCGACATCGAACAGTCGAAAAGGTGATATGATATCATGGGAATTTCAGATCGCACGGCCTTCAAAGGCAACGAAGCCTCAGCTATATGAGATCATAAAAAACAACAAAGGTGAACCTTTCTACAAAGTTGACAGTTACATAAAAAGTAAGGGTCACAATATTGAGCAACTTCCACCCTATCACTGTGACCTTAACCCATTTGAAATGATATGGGGTATTGTCAAAGGAGATGTTGCCAGATCTAACACAACTTTAAGATTTCGTGACGTAGAGGTTTTGGTTAAGGAATCCCTTAACAAAATCACGACTGAAACTTGGCAAAACTGTGTCAGAAAGGTAGCTAACGTCATTGAACAAGGATACTGGTCTCGGGATGGCTTACAACAGGCAACTGTGGCACCACTTGTCATCCCTTTAAGTCGTGACTATGACACTACGACAGACGAGGAACCGACAGGTCTCCCAGAATAGATTTTGAGATGTTCCCCGCCATGACTGGCTGTTCCGTTTCCGCGGTTTCACCCCACCACGACAGATAACAACTTTTGCGTTTTCAATGATGATAGTTTCTTAAACAACCTTTTTGGTGGAGTCCGGAAAATGTTCAAATATAAGAAAGCTGTTGGGTATTAGTAAATGATAAACATGTGTACTATTTATATTTATGTGGCAATTTTGTACAATGATAAAATTTGCAACTCTTCGGTCCGTTTCTGACTCAGACGGATTGTACTGTCACCGCACTTCATGGATACGTGGATACTGTTCTGATTGAAATTTACAATTTTGGAAATCAATCCATCTTCAGAAATATATATTTTAGGTGGTCAATTAATGCTTGGAAAGGAAACATATAATTTAGTCGGTCAATTAATGCTTTGGAACGTAATACAGTGTACTCTGTCAATACCGGCATCACTCGGGACCAAATAAAAATGCCGGTTTTGACAGAGTGCCGGTTTAGGCGGGTTGCAAGTTCGCTTATGACGCCGGCGCACACGGGAAGTATTTTGTATTATGTGTGCCGATGACTGACTATTACACAATTGACATTATACGATTTTACCTTAAATACCCTCGAATCAACTAAACTCTTGCTGGTTTTTACAGTCAAGCTGCCCATGTAAGTGACACGTACCACTCACTAATTAACAAGACACTGATTGACACTTCCCGTTTCTGTATAATCTCGGGAGTCAATACCCTCGAATCAACAACATGTAAACACTTGCTTGTTTTTACAGTCAAACTGCCCACTACATGTATTAATTACTCTATGTAAGTGGTACGTACCACTCACTGATTAACAAGATACTGATTAACACTTCCCGTTTCTGAATAATCTCGGGAGTCACAGCGAATTGTGTTGTTACATCATTTGGACCTAACTGCATCAAAGGGTTACGCCATCTTTCATGTGCCGGTATTTACATATTCGTTTTCATAACAACTTGTTCGTTGGGACTGAAAAACAATGCCGATATCCTGAATAGACAGATGCCAATGTTTACAGATGTTTCTAAATGATAATTACGTGCATGTCTGCCGGGGCTGAAACTTTGTGCCGATGTAAACAGAGTGCCGGTGTTTACAGAGGCCGGTATTGCCAGAGTCCAGTGTATATAGTTTCAATTAACACTCAATTATTGATGTAT
This sequence comes from Haliotis rubra, assembly GCF_003918875.1. NCBI lineage: Eukaryota > Metazoa > Mollusca > Gastropoda > Lepetellida > Haliotidae > Haliotis > Haliotis rubra. The sequence goes on along the minus strand of NW_025765464.1, from coordinate 109,277 downwards.
CATTAAATGTGTGTTTTCATATCAACCATGTTACACGTCAAGGTTCGTTGCAATTGGCCCTTGATCGGCTGAAAGGACCTATTGCAAGGCCAATATAAACACAACGATATAATAGTATAACTTTGTTTTTCTCAAATTCAGTATATCAGCAGTATAAACACTTGAAAGATATCCAGTCAGGATGCACGTTCGACATCGATCAACACATATAATATACTGTAAGCCATTAAAAACGCAATTGGTATTTGTTGTCCTGAAACTAACAAAAGTTCCATTGAAGATTTTTGCCTGCGATACAGAGGATGTAGGGATAAAAGGCTGTTAATCTTGCCCATTTCGAGTTCGAGTCCCGGAGCATTCCTCTCACATGAACTTTGATACTTAAAACTGAATCTGTGACATTTCTCGTAAACACAACCACATTCATGAAACACGTTGTGCACATGCATTACCTGCACCCAGGCGCTGTAAAAGCACAAGGAATTGCGGAACTCAATCACTTTGAGAAAATGCCACACTTGACACAAGACGAAGGAATCAGGTTATGGGTATGGTCAGCCAAGGTGCTTCAGATGTGATGATTGCCAGGCACTTTAATGTGCATCCATCCACTGTACGTCGACTTAGACAACGTTTTCGGGCTACCGGAATGGTTGCTGATCGTCCGCGACCTGGTACACCACCTGTGATAACAGCTCGACAAAACCGCAATATCCGAGTTTCACACTTGCGAAATCGGTTCCAAACAGCTGATGATGAGGCAAGGAGGACAATTGGGACAAGTCAACATCATTTCAGCACCCAAAAGGTGCAAGGACGCCTTGCTGCCTTCAACATCCGGTGTCGTCACCCGTACCGTGGTCCAACCTTATTGCATTGCCACAGACTTGCCAGACAGTGATGGGCAGCAAATGGGGCCAATCTTGGCAACAGGACATGGCCAGATGTCATTTTGTCAGATGAATCCAGGTTTAACTTATCCTTTGCAGATGGTCGTCCACAGATTTATCTACATATAGGAGAAAGACTTGCGACAAACTGTGTCCTTGAACATGATCGTTTTGGAGGGGTGGTGTCATGATCAGACCATCAGAGGCTGCAGACCATCCAACAGCTGTTCCTGAGTAATGTGTGTCTTTCAATGCCCCAAAAACTGCGAGCATGTCTTGCATCGCACGGTGGACACACACGATATTGACTGCAAGTGACCCCTCCTTTGTTTGATGTCGTTGTTGCATCACTGATGTTGTTGTTGACTGGACATTTTCAGATGAAATTATTCACAAATGTTTACATAAAACATATCTGCCAGTTAGGTTTATATATGTTTCAATTGGTGTGAGAAAAGAAAGTATGAATGTCAAATTGCGTTTTTAATGGCTTACAGTATATGATATTAGAACACACATACAATTTACTACTAAGGGCAGAGTTTTGAATGTAAGGATGCAAAAGTTCGTATATTTTCAGAACTGCGCTGCTACGACTGCGTAACACCAAAACAGAGAAATGGCGACCGCAATGAAGCTACCCCGGTGTGGTGTGTGTGGCATCTCTTTCACATATGGCGGCCCAGACCCCCACCTCCTGCCCTGTCTCCATTCAGTGTGCCAGGAATGTCTAAATCTTGGCACCTCTGATACTCTGACCTGTGACATCTGTCAGGAAACATTCGACAAAGAACAAACTGATTTTCCTACCGATGTCGTTGCCATCAAAGATATCTTTCTCCAAACTGCTGAATATGATGGTTCAGCTGTGCTGTGTACCAACAAGGGTGACGGTAACCAAGCCATGTCTTGGTGTGGTGAATGTGAAGCCCTCTTGTGTGAGCACTGCCAAGCAGGTCATGAGGACATGAAGATAACTCGATCTCACAAAGTCGTCCCACTGGAAAACCTGAAGTCATCAGATGGAGTGCCGATTCCTAAGACTGCCTACTGCACTGAACACGTTGATCACCCTCTGCAGTTGTATGATGAGACGTGTGAACAGCGAATATGTTTCAAATGTAGGGAGAACCATGGCGTCTGCAAGGTGAATGACATAACCGAAGCATATCAACATCTGAAGGAGACTGTATTGGATGAAGAAAAGAAAGGCCTCGCAAAGAAGATTGAGACCATCAGCGCCATCAGGGAACAGATACATACAGTTGTCAAATTGTCAGAGACGAAAGAAGAGGAAGGGAAAGATTTCTTGAAACATACATTTTCCGATCTGAGAAATACGTTAAACCAGCGAGAAGAAGAGCTATTGCTTGAACTGGGTCAAAGTTTCAAAGCTGTATATGATGTGAATAACTCCCGGCTTTACGAGTTGGGAAAGAAGGAAGCCAAATGTGACACAGCCCTTGGCTACTGTCAGAAATTCGCTGATATGTCCAGTGTTGATGCAATCCTAAATGCCAAAAAGACAGTTCTTTCCAGAACCAGTGGATGCATTGCTGCCAAGGTTTCCCAAGTGAGTGAAAGAGAATCTTCAATAACTCTGTCAAGAAAGGATCTTACTGATTTGAAGCAATCGATTTCTTCTTTTGGCGAGTACTACGTACCCATGGATCCTCAGGCAGAAAGCCAGCATCACCCAGGTAGGAATTGTATATTTCTTGGATGCTGCAATAATACATTGATGTCCATACTGAAGCATTTTGCAATACTCGTTTAAGCAAGATGAATGTAAGTGTCGAGGGTATGAGCCATCCTGTCACTGCCAGCTACTATTTTGTTATTCCAGAGGGATCTACTATCAATGCTATGAAAGGGAATATAAAGAGACTTGAAGCAGATAACGTGTCACTCCTTGAGGTAATGTTTTTGTCAACAGCAAGAAACTTTTAAAACATATGGTATTTATATTCAGTACTGATCGGTCCACCTCAAATCTCAATTACCTCTGACTGAAAGTAATGATATAATCTCCAGTCGTCTAGCTAACATGTACATGTCATTCAGGGGATTGATTTTTGTCTCACCTTACCTATGGCTCCAGAACATTCATGTGTACGTTGTAGTGTATGAATGTACTACATCTCATTCCTCATTCAGGCTTTAAAGAGTCGCGGTCAACAGATCAAAGAGCTGACGTCAACAATGGAATCTCTAGGTAAGCCTGACTTCAACTCTGCAAACATAGATTTCAAGAATACAGTTGATTATGATACATGTTAGTTTGTCCGTGTGTTGGCTATGATTGCCCCACCCACCATGAATTCATATTCCGACATGATAAAATAAAATGTTGTCTCATTGCCGCTTTGAACCTTTCTGTCCTGTTGAGATGCTCTCAGTCCTACCAACTTATAAAAAACACATGTTGAACTATTTTCACTTTCATGACTATTAGTTTTTTGTGTTTATTTATTGTGTTATAAATCAAACAATATAGAAAACAATCCAGTTTTTTGTTGGTATTTCTGTAGAATGCTGTTCTCTCGGCCGGTGTCTTTCTTGTTTAGTGAGTGAGTGAGTTAAAAAAATTAAAGTCACTTTGGCAATATTTCAGCCACATTAATTAAAGGCAAATTATAAAAACCTGTCAACGAAGACAGTAAAGCAACTAGATTATCACAGATAGAAATTTAAAACTAGTAATTAAATCTAAACCACTTTAACTATACATGACAATACAATATAAAAACAACTGGAGGTAGATCACCATACTAGGGACCATGGGGACTTACAGCACATTTGCTTCCTGCATTCTTTCTTGCTTCAGTTGCTGGAGGGTTTGTGATGAGAAACCCATAAAACTGCAGATTGCCTAACCTGTATGAGTGGAGTTTGGACACCTAGAACATGGCATGATCTAAGCTGATAGTTTGCTCGTATTATGTTTGCCTAAGCTATGCGGTAAACGGATGCGATCATTCCCACTTTACTCCCACTAACTTCCATTGAACACTGTGTTGACACAGCACATAACAGAAATGGGTTAAGGTCGACATGAACATTATTCCTCACCTCTACACCACCCCAGTATCTATTTGAGCACCCCAGTGTGTTTAAGTATATAATGCCTATACATCCTTTGTAGTGCGCGTGTCCGATGTTGCTGTCCACTTCCTTCGCATGCCAGACGTCTCCTTCCCTGTGCCACTTCTTTGTAAGTAAGTTTTAGGATAAGTATTCATACTTGCGTAAGGTAACCAATTCAAGGGCGTTATCTGTATTGTATGATTGAAAAACTGATTGCTTGGATCATACTCGCAACATTCATAACAGATTTGTAGATACATACCGGATGATTTTACTGTTATCGTATGGCATGGTGACAATCACTGGATGGTCTGGTCAAGACTCGATTTGTTTGCAAACAACATCGTTCAGCTGAAATACTGCTGAAACAAGCATATGCTCATGATATACTCACAAGTGTATTAGTCGATATTTCTTATAAATGTGGAAAGGGTTTTGTAGCTTCTCTTTACATATTCTTGTCAAATTGTTTTCTTCTAGCTTCGCCGTGAGCCTGTGAACAGGATTTCACACATTAGACCGACTATATCTGGGTTTAGTGAATATTCACTTACTGATAGATCAGTATTTCTGTCACTGTTCTTTGATAACGTCGTCACTTATGCATTACGAACAGCATGACGGACCAACTTCGGTATTTCGTAGACTCTTGCAGCCTGAAGGTAATTTGTTTAGCAACTGTCATGCAGCGACATAATGTATCCTTTTAAGCACATACAACAATCAAAATGCTCGATACGTGGTTCAGAGTGAGTGAGTGAGTGGGTGAGTGGGTGTTTGGGAGGGGTCGAGGGATGGGTGAAGTACTTGCTTTAGAGTGATCGATAACTACTCCCTTGTAAATTGTGTTATATTTGGGAACACACTTTCTATTTAAAGTACATATTCTCATAATTTTGTCAAGTTGAATCCCATCCGGGTTACTAATCCCTTGCAAATTATGTGTGGTACGTAATACGATTGATCACTAGTTGTTCAAAATGGTCAATCAGGATAATAATTAAGGAGGGGTCAGGCAGATATTCGTAATATGGTATACTAAGTATGTCCGTGTGTTGTAGGTACACCACTGAAGTATGACAAAGACAAAGTCAATCTCGACAAAGTCCACATCAACACAGAAGGAGACCTTGTCGACAGGAAGTCGTTCACCAGAGTTGCAGGGAAGGGGAGACTGAAGAAGTACTGGGGCACATGCAGTACTGCCCCCCTCTCCCAGGATGGCTGTCCCCAGTACTGGGAGGTGGAGAACAGGGTCAGTCTGGACAAACTACTCTCAGAGAACCTGCTCATCCTGGAGGTTGGAGTATGTAGGGTGGAGCAGAGGGACGTGAGTCATTCTATAGGTGGACGTCCTCACTCCTACTGTATGATCGTCTCCTGCTGTCCTATACACGGCGGGATATGCAGGAAGATAGGGAAGGAGGGGAAGCGTGTGCTGTGTCTGCCTGACACTCTCCCCAACACAGCACCACACACACTACATTACGGTGTTGTCTATGATGACGCCAGGAAGAAGATTGTCTTCATTGACGTGAAGGAGAAGAAAGTCATGTCGACGTTAGACAATGTAGACTGTAGTGAACCACTGTGGCCGATGTTCGGGGTGTATAACTCAGGTGATGTCACAGTCAGCATGAAACTTGTAGTTGGCAGCGACATCAGCATGACGGAGGAGAAAAAAGCGATGATTGTCAAGGCGCTGTCGTGATGTCGTGACGTTAGAAAAATGTTCATGATAATGATCAATAAACATAGAGCTGTAGATAGTGAATACGCACTGCCGGGCCGGACTTCTCAAAAAGGTGGCTCTTGACTGAGTGGGCCGGACTTCTCAGAAAGGTGGCTCTTGACTGAGTGGCCTGCTCGAGCGGCCGGCCGGTTTACTTTGAAAAAGCACAAGACCTTTACATGGAAGAAGGTATAAACAGGCGGGATAAATTATATGAGAGTATATATACAATGACATAATAAATTCTACTGACCCCAAAGAACAAATGTCACTGGTAACTGAAATAGTCAAAATGAAGCATCTGCTATTTCCATGATACCGACAATCAATCTGACGGTGGCAGGCACCATTTCACTGCACAAGAATGAATTGACTGAGCCGTTCGTAAAATCACTTAGATGAACGCGTTTGGCAGGTAGATTTTGTGAACATTGTTTAAATGCTTTGATTAACTTCACACATAAGATTCGAGGACGGAAATTGGGTATCATGTGTACATATTTGTGTTATCACAGCTCGCAAGGATGTACTTGTAAGTAACTTAAAAAATAAGTTCATAATTTGATAAAAATACATGGAAAATGTATTGGTGTCAGTCTTTATTATACAGCCTGTGTTGGAGCGTGTACTTACCCCTTCATCGGGTTAATGAAAGCCAGGGTACATGTGAGAACGACAAAAGTAAAACAGATAACAAAGATAGACCATTTATAGGGAGGCCAATAGTCAGTGGGTGCTGGCTGGTACAGGCAAGAGGCGGGAAGCCAGGAGTAGATATGCACTGGCTGGTAACTGACAAAAGGAAGGCAGCAGGGTTGCCCTGGAGTTTGTTTGCTGTTTAACTCCGCAATAGTCCAACTATGTAAAGGTCAGTAGATAACTACGTTTAGTGCAAACAGTCCTGTGATCAACAGCATGAACATCGATCTACGCAGTTGGGATACGATGACATGTGTCAACCAAGTCAGCGTGTCTGACCACCCGATCCCTTTGGTCGCCTCTAATATAACCTGGATCTTCACAGGTCATGTTTTAAATATTAGATGCACACACATTAGATGCATTGAAAAAACGTTGTCAGTGGGTTGATGAGCAAAAGCAATATACTTTTCTTAGTAACGGTATAAAGTACTAGACAATGACAATCCCTTTCCCGAACACCTAGAGTCACAAAAGTGTGTTTCTTTTGATTTTGCTGAATGTAACTTACATGTCCTGACTGATTCCCAGACAATATACCCCCACCCCCTCTCAGTAAGGAACGGACTCTTATTTTCTTTTATATACGAGTGTGTGTGTGTTAACATTTCCACCATTCAGCTTGAAGAAGACAGATTTGTGGCATAACAAACAAACGATTTAGCCACAGGGCTCCGCTAAATACCCAAAGTGTTACATAATTTAGGTTCTTCTAATAGATATGCTGTTCGAATTCAATTTAGGTTTTGATAAGAATGTTGCATTTGATCAATATTGTATCGGATGAGATTTAACCTAACAAAAATGATAGAACCTGTGTAACATTTGATTACTTTCTAAATGACATTGTGCATCCATAGCTTTCCGACGTGGCTGACGTGCCAATTGGCACTTGTCAGAGACCACCAGTTGTCCGACTTCCATTCTTGTAGAAGTTGAGGTGGCTAAGTGGGTTAGATAGCTGACTTTGTGTGCTGGCGATTAGGTGCCTGACTATGAGGGTGTGGGCTCGAATCCCGGATGGGACTCAACCTAACAAACGTACTACAATCTGTACTTTACTGAGAAAGTGAAATTCCAGATATAACCTGTGTTGAAGCTTCTACGCACTGGAACTGATCCATGTTTACCATGTTTACCACACGTCCCAAACATACGGACAAGGAACAAAACATGATCAAGATTACATCTTCATATAAATCATGCAAAAGACAAACATACATACACTGCCATGTGTGGGTTTGAAGAAATATGCACGTGCTGGAAACGATTCCATCGGGAGTGGAATCACTTGTAAAACCTATCCTAGCACGTAGTGTCTATGGGAGTGTTCGTCGATCTCTTGCCGACGGACAGTTCTCTTCGTAAATGATTTTGAAGTCCATCATCAAAATGTATAGCAATTTACGTCGGCAAAGAAACCTTATGTAAGCCTGCCGTCAGGAATGTTTCTGACATAGTCTTTGACATAAGTTTCATCGCCACTGTCAATCTCTGGAATTGTCTAGATCGATACTGAATTAAAAATACCAGCATCAGTTAAGTGTGCAGCATCAAGTGCCCTCAGTCATCCAGTATTGACACGAACGTGGTTGCTGTACATACTAACATGCTGTCTTGTGTATATCTAAATGTTCTATGTCTCTGTGTGTGATTTACACAATGTATATTTCAAGATTCAATGTCAAATGTTGTTTAGTCGACATTCATATAAAAACCTATAAGGTACTTAGATGTTGGTTGTATTCCCTCGACTAGAAGTCAACTGGTCAGACAACTTCAGCGCACCACGACTATGAGTGACAACCCTTTGAGACATATTAAGTATCTGTGTGTATGTGATTGGTTCTCGGCGAAAAGGATTAGGTAAGAACTAACCAGATATCATTCCTGACCAGGAAGAAATCAGTTTGTTCCGCATATAAATTCATAAATTCGTTTGATCCGTCTTACAGTTAGGCTTAAAAGGAATTACTGAATCCTATCCTAAAGTACCAAGTGTTGTTATGCTGGATTTCCAAGCTCAATGACCGGTTTATGGAGGAGTAAACACGAAATCGACAGGAGAAATAAGTGGCCCAAAACTTATTTACAGTCATTGATAATAATTATCCATGGCTGACTACAATACATCAACATTTACAAAGGACCACACGGATTACAGGTCAAGGTTTTTTTTATGTGTCACAGATTTAATGGACATGCATTCATATATCCATTCATGGCTTCGTACGTGTCGGATTCTGCATATGGGGCCTCTCTATTATATCCTCAAAATGTGCAGGGTGAAGTTTTATACAGTAAACGACGCCGTTGGTTGACTAGTCTGGAAGTTGAGAATCGTCTGTGTTGCTCAGGGTATCAGTATCAGATTCTATAGGTCCGGAAGTTAACAGACATTTCCTCCCTTTTATAAAGAGAATATAAAGCAGATCAATAATCGTCATTACCAAGTATTTGTTTATCTTATTTGTGCAAAATGTGCGACGCTAACCGCTGTGGAAACACTGTTCATTGTGTTGTTTTGTTTCCATTTCATTGCCACATTATATTCCCCAGGCCTGTTCACTTATCACTAAATGACGTCAACACATATTTCATTACGTCACAGTATTCAAGCTTAAAGTTATATATCAGTCGTCACGTAAGTTAGAAAGATGTTAGAACTAGTGAAGATTTGATGCCTCAAAATAATGAATATTTGAAAAGCCCGACGAATTCAAAAACACATACTGGTTTTCTTATTGCTTCAAAAACATGCCAGTACCTTGAAATACCTAATAATACAGTTACGACCCACCAATACCTTCAAATCCTCCCCTTCCCTCTCCCTAATACATTGAAATATCCCACGACCACCTCTCAGTATCTCCAAATACCCCTTGTCTTTAATCCACTATATGAAGATCTGTATAACAAGAAGCCTTCTCTTGTTCCACCTCTTGGTATAAGAGTGAAACCTTTCCTTTCTGCTGCTGGCATTGAGCTAAAACATATAGCTCCTTCCCGTCTTATTTCTTCTCCTCCTTGGCAGTTGGTGAGGCCACACGTTGACTGACTAACTGAGTTTGGTTTTACGCCGCTTTTAGCAATATTCCAGCAACATCACGGCGGGGGACACCAGAAATGGGCTTCACACATTGTACCCAGTGACCTTACACTGACAACATATAAAAAATCTGAAACAAATGAATTACAGTATAAACAAGAAGTTAGTCAATTAAGAAATAAATATAATACATACAAATCCCTATTTACAGATGGGTTCAAGGATGGTGGCGCGGTTGCTTGTGCCACTGTCATTGGATCCTGAACAATATCTTCTCGACTACCAAATAATAGCTCTATTTTCACGGCAGAAGCTAACGCCACATTAACAGCTCTTAAATATATAAATAAACACCGTAAATATAAACAATATATCATCTTTTCCGATTCTCTTTCGTGTCTTCAGGCTATTAAAAATCTTTCTTCCAAACATCCACTTTTATTAGAAATTATTGAATTGTATAATGAGCTTGCTACTGGCCAATGTGACATCATCTTTTGTTGGTTACTCAGCCACGTTGGCATTTCTGGGAACACCATGGCTGATCTTGCTGCTAAGGCAGCACTCAACAAGTCTGTGACACCACTTCTTATCCCATATTCTGATCACAAAGCTAGCATTAGAACCTACATCCGTGATCTGATGCAGAAGAACTGGGACACCCAAGTAGGTATTAATAAATTACATGCAATAAAACCCTACATTGGTTACGCCTACTTGGGTTGTCAGTCCAGATTTGAAGAGGTCATTATGCGGAGATGTCGCATTGGCCATACTAGATATACTCATGAATATTTATCGAAAGGCGAAGATCTTCCGTTTTGCATCCCTTGTGATGAAAGAATCAGAGTCAAGCATGTCTTGCTTGACTGCATTGAATATTCCATCACAAGGGATAACTATTTCAAAGTAAACACTATGAAGGATCTTTTTAATAATGTCAGTTCTCATTTAATCATTGCATTTTTAAAAGAATTAGATTTTTTAAGTGATTTGTAAATAGATATATATTTTATTATTGGTAGTTTAAATTAGTAACTGAGATTGTTAGTGGCTGTACCCTCAAAGGGGGTTGAAGTAGCGTAAAATTATTGTCCTCCTGAGAGGGTACGTAAGTCCCAAAACATTTCAAGTCAGTTTAAGTGTACCAGGTTTTTAATCATAGTATTTTTGTGTTTTTAATGTATGGCTAAGTCTCATCATCAACGCCAATGGCTGAAGGGATGGTGTGAATCCAGCTAGGGTCCATGCAGGTAGCAAAAGTAATGTAAGTCCCCATGGGCCTTAGTATGGTGATCTACCTTCAGTTGTTGGCGATCTATAGCCCGTATTTTATATTGTATTGTCTTCTTTAATTGGAATATTTTAACTTTGCGCTAGTTTTATATTTATAACTGTGATTCTCTAGTCTTTTTACTGTCCATCGTCGACAGGTTTTAATCTTCAAAATGTTTCCACTTTTTATTGTATGGCTTGTTTTCGTCACGATATGGCTGCAATATTGCCGATGTGACGTTAAATATTAACTCACTCACTCACTCCAAATACCCCTATTACATTCCAATGCCTACCAATACTTACAAGCTATTCCTTTATATGATTGAAGACTGTGGTTGTGCCTTGTAGCTCATTGTACTGTGGCTGATGTCTGCAATGCCTATTTCATACAAACCTATGTTTCAGAACAATGGCTTTCTGCGTGCTTGCAGCACAGGTGTATGAGTAATCCCTCGGATATTGAAACAACCATGGAAATGATCACATGTATTGAATATGTACATTTCTTGAGAAGCAGGTGTAGTTGTGCTTTGACTGTGAAATGGCGCAATTGACCGTGTTGTACAATAGAACAGTGCTACTTTGCTCGTATCAGCAAGTCATCAATTTTGCCGGAGGGAAGAACTGTCATGGAGCGGTGTACTGCACGCCATCTGCAAATTAATAAGACGGTTATTCCCTTGCATGCTGACACTGGCATATTTACTCACAAATATGGATCAGTACATTCCATCCACGAGTTAACATGGCCACCAAATTGCGTGCAATGTTGTCGGGCAATATGACCCGTCATCGAAATCAAGAGAGGCTGAAGTCACAATCACTGCTCCAAAGGACAAAGTTGACTGTATTGTCAAAACTCTGGAGACCCATTTTCGGGTTTTTCTGGACTTTACTGTAAAGCGTGCAAATTCAAGAAAACGGAATCCAAAAACATCAACTGATTTGTGTTCGCTTTGTGTGCCTGGAGTAACGGACTACGTCTGATTCCAGTGCTTCTGGAGGAGTCGAAACATGATTATGAAATATGGTTGATACTGTCAATGATTCTCACCTACGTCCGTTCTTCTTGGGGATTCACCTTCCTCATGCTACTTAACCAAAGACATTACCCGGCGATTGCAAGGAGTTTTGAGCAAATCACCATGGTGCCAACGTTTCCGTTAGTGCTACAACAGTTTGCACTGTTCGTGAACCTCTGTTTATCAGTTTCAGTCATATTCCCCATATATTCCCTATTATCCGTCCATCAGGAGAATGGACATGAACCATCATTGATGACCAAGATAAGACTTTCTCCAGAAGAACCACATGCGACTATGTGGGAGGTATTGAAATACGTTTATGCATACTTTACTATTCTGACATACATACATGCTCTTCTATGTTCAGTGTTTCTTAGCGTTGTGTGCTATATGCTGAAGAAAGAGTTTGAAGATATATGTGAGAAACTGCAAACTCTGGCTGCAGATGAGGACGGGAGTTGGAACTTAGTAGGGGTGACTATTGAGGGGTAAACAACTATTACGATAGCGATAGTCTATTTCAACATACTATTGCGATAGAGGTAGTCTGTTGTGACCAACTGTTGCCATACTATTGCAATAGTTTTTTTCTCCTTGAATTGTCTCATTCGAAGTCATTTCCATAATGAGTGTATAGTTTATATCAAACAGAAACAAGTTGAAATAGTTTCAGTCTCTTTTAATAACTGTCAAGGAACTTGCACCCAGATCAAGTAATCAGTTAAACATAAACTCAATGAAGCTGCAAATCTGCACCCAAACAATAAAAATATTAAGAAAAACACATATATAATCAATAAAAATGGGAACCAGCGTGAAATGGTTCGATCTCCAGATTTAATCCCCAGGGTGCAACAAATGAAAGAATATGGTACAGTTGTTTCATGATATTCATAATCATAAGGGGCGGTGGGGTAGCCCTAGTGGTTAAAGCGATCGCTCGTCATTCCGAAGACACGGGTTCGATTCCCCACATGGGTACAATATGCGAAGCCCATTTCTGGTGTCCCCTGCCGTGATTTTGCTGGAATATTGCTAAAAGCGGCGTTTAACCCAACTCACTCACTCACTCACTCACTCATAATCATAATCTTGAAGATTGTCTGGCCAGAATGAAAAGTGGATCACTATTTCTTATATGGTCAACCTCTAGTGTTTCTGATGACACGTCTAGGGCAGAGCAACTAGATATTCACTCACACACTCACTCACTCATTATTTTGGCTCACTCGACCATTTGTTTGTTCGAACATTCCCAGAAGGTGCATACGATTCTTGCTAAAAGTTTTGTTATTAGATTTACAGCATTCAAGGCCTGCATGTGTTTGTGAATTTGTGACCTTTTTTACGACCACCTTGTGTCATCATTAATTGACGGTTATAAAAACACTTGGCAATGATCCAGTCGTAATCTAGACATTGCTTCAAAGCAGAATATTTACTTCAGTTCTCAAAACTTCTTATGTTTCCCTTTGAATTTGTTACGAGGAAACTCATTTAATTGTCACGTTGCTTTGCATCCAGCCAGATGTGTGATCGATCACAATACGGAACCTATTATCAACGTCTCAAAACAATATTGTCCATACCAATATTGCCAACAACGACGTCAAGCCCTTCATCCACACACAGAAGTAGAAAAAGGCTTCCATGGTCTTATGCTACTGACAACCTGAGCCAAAAAGTAAATAAAGCCATGTAAGATACACATATCGATCATCACACAACTTGACAAAGGAAGTCTGACATGACAGGTGATCAATAGCTATAAATATCTTAACGTTTTTACAATGGGGAAATATGATCATTTTCACGCAATAACTAATTATGCTCGAAAATGCCTCCATATTTGCAAAACCATTTACGTCTCACTGAAGGTAATATGAGCGGAATCCAACTGATGATGTTATGTGCTGTTCAGATATACGTTCCCAAAGAGAGCGGTGTCGGGTATTACCGAACAGCTAACACCACATCCCGCCTAATTCCTACTGTGTTTCATCACACGTAACAGTAATTAATACACACAACGAACCTCTCAATGTGTATCATTTTCACGTTTGAAGACGAGTTAATCCCGTCCAGTAAACCTGTTTCATGCAAATATTTGACACCATCTAATTTTCAGATTTTGCACTCTTGTCGGCTCTGCCGAACAGTCACGTCGGGCTATTCCGAACAATGAATTCGGGCTATTCCGAACAGTCTCGTCGGGCATTTCCGAACACTCGTGTCGGGCTATTCCGAACAACGGCGCCGGCTGACGACCTCTATGACGTGTGTTTATGGTGCGGTCATTTCGTACATATTATATACTCTGATGTCCAGCCTATTACTGAAATTTGTATAATTTAGTCCGTTCCAAAATATAGCTGGAATATTGTTGAGTGCAGCGTTGAACATCAAACCAACCAACCAATTTTTGAAACGTGCGCGAGGTTTTTTTTCACTCGACATTATGGATAAAAGGAATTCATGTAGATTAATTACAATTTCAGGAAGTGTTTGTTCCGAATAAGGAATAAACGTCACTATACTGAAATTTTACAAAGAATGAAAAACAACAAGACGGCGTACTGTTTATAGTGGTGTGTTCTTATCTTAATATTTAAAAGTGTCCTCACTCAATATATTGATATACCAGTTCCACGCCCTATAACGGTATTGTGTAATAGTGTAACCATAACTCATATATTATATTAGAGAATACGTGACGTTGCTAACAAGGCCAGATATGTTATTGTTTGATATGGTATCTCAACATCCAGATAATCATGATAACTTTCTCCGGTAACCATGCAGGTAAAACAAGTCACATTCAAATACTGCCATGAACGCATGCATCATATGAAGTAATACTTTTGCAATTTACGCATATCAGGATGTCAAAAACACTTCATGTGGTTAAAAGTTATTTATCAGGTGTGCTGAGCAGTTATATACCAGGTAACAACTCTTTCATATGTGCGTATGGCGGAGGGATTTTCTTATTCTCTGTGGTACAAAGTTGTCATGAACGATTCACCACGTGACAGTTCCATCTACAACTTTCAAAGACACTGGTTATAGCCACCAGCAACCCAAGCTAGGCCACCTCACTGGGGATCATGGGGACTTACGGTACCTCAGCTTCCTGCACATACCCCAGTAGGATTTAAGTCGTCACTTTAGCTACTGGTGATTGTGGACAATATCAGCCTATCTAAAGAAAGATCAAGAGTTTTATGAAAGTTAAAGGTTGGTGGGAATTACCAGTAGACAATAATGCACGACCTTTGGGGTAAACTATCACCAGTTATTTACAAATACAAAAATCCTTTGAGTACTGATTTTAACCTGATTAAGAATTCTTGATAGGCATTGATCAATACACTTTACTGAAACGTGAAACATATGTGAAAGAGCAATATGAAAGAACCACAAACTATAAATCACACCACACCGGGTCTCCTTAAAGAAATAGTGGTCCGTTTAGCCAGGTAACATGTTAACCATGAAAACACATGTGATTCCACTTACGTGTAATTTAACGATGTCAATTCAGTAATTTGATAGACAGTTGGCCTAAACACAGATGAAATATTCCTTCATTTTTTTTCAAAATATAGCAATTTGAAGGTAAACATTCACTATTAAAATATTCACTAGAAAAAACACTCAAACGGAGAGTCCATGAAAAAGAGTGCTGTATTAATTATTAACAGTATCACTTGATTGATGTTTTGTTCAAAATGCAGTTCTTATATTTACTTGTAAATCATATAACTGCCAGGAATCAAACAGGTATTCCTGAACAGTGTCTGTACATTCGCATTACAAATGTATCCCAGTGTGTATCTATATATCAGGTTTTTTCAAATATAGATCACTTATCTTTATGTAATAATCTTTATTTTATTGATTTGATATATGTCTGGTCGCTTTCTCATTGAAACATTATTTCAGTAAATGTATATTATGGAGAAAACTGAACTGTTTGTGTGCAAAGAGACTTGATCACATCAGGGCATTAATTCCCACAGTGTCCGTGACACTTTCTATTATTTCACGTCTGAATACAAAATATGGGGCATACGGAAGATGAGGATGCAGAAAAAATACTGGAAGCCTTACTCTAAATACATGATTAATGTGTATGTTTTTTGATGATATGTGGACGTATTTCATGGAAGACAAAATTAATTGGCCACGAAAAATAATGGAATTACGTATTTCAACAGGGACAAGGGTGAAAATAATTAAACAATGCTGACGTTTAAGCCATTTGACTTGAAAGTCTTACACACCATTTAGATGACACTTGAAGTGTCGGTCGATCATAATGACTGGAACAGATAGAAATGAAAGCAAATGACGTGCTTGGTGCCCGTCAGTCAGTATTGGAGCACAGTGTAAGGGAAACCACTCTTACCTAAGTCGTGAAAATTAGCTGCCCTTGACATTCCTATAAGGTCACGGTCGAATATTTCAAACGTTTATCGACATGACTCAACAAACACGTTCCTGATGTAAAAGTAAGTTGTTCCCCGGACTAATGTTTGGAGTTGTCTCATTTATTAATATTTGGCTTGGGAGAACGCGATAGATTGGCCAATAAAACCCATTCCTTGATGAAACAATCATCGTGTTTTTCAGCAGGGCACGTTTCCAAAGTTAATGTTTATTTATATACACAGGACAAGTTAAATTCTAACACCTACGAATAGTGAATGGAGACACGCATAATTATCGTGTTTTGTGTTTGTTTTGACGGTTCATAAACCACACGGATGAATTATTACCGTTTGTTTTATTATCAGCAAATAAGCGACGCCATAGGCATAGCGAAAATTGCTGAGGCCAATGACGCTTGTTCGGTAAAGGACGACAGGGCTACACAGTGAAGGGTTGGTGTTGATCGGACTGTACAGTCCGTACATGGCTAACAAAGCCGTACTTTATGGTTTGGAACTGCGTAATATACTGAAATAGACATGGTGCTATATTTAGAATGGGGTATCCCTGTTTTGACCAAGACTTGTTGGCTTAGCCATCTCATCGCCGAGATATACGCACCACGTTTAAGAATGTAATTTCTGTTGCTTGTATTTTCGTCAATTTTCTTCTCTGTGTCTTTTGAAGTATATTTAAGGAGCAGACGATCGTTCTTCCGGAAGAGGAAGTTTCCCTTTCATAGCATGCATATAAAAGTTGCTGTCGCGATCGGCAACTTGAGAAAACAATGCGAAAATGGAATTTTGTTCGGTAATAGCCGCTTGTTCGGTAATACCCGACACCCACTTGGCTTCTCCATCGCCCGTCTCAGTAAAGTACAGATGCTGGTATATATTGTTAAGCGCCATGCTGAGATCCAGCCAATAAGAAAAGAGAATTTGTAATTTACTGAAAAGTGACTGGCTTAGTGAGTGAGTGAGTGAGTGAGCCAAAAGATTTAATTATTTTTAACTACTACGCAAAGAGGAAGACTTGAAAACATAGAACCAGACTTTAAAGCCTCGTTTGAAGAAGAAATTGGTTTAACAATTTACATGTCAACCATAGAAGTCACAATAACATTGTATTTTATCATTTGACTTCGATTTGAAATTAATGATACCTTCAAGTACAAATACCACCGTTAGTACCTCACAACATAGGGACCTCAGTCAATAACGATAACTCCGTGTGTAGAAAGAATGTGCCTTTTTCATTACACATCAACCTTGCACGCATTCTAGAGGGCGTTATTGTTAACATTACGTATAACGTATGCTTCTCTTATTAGGCTCACCGAGCACGGGATATTCTTCCAAGGATCGGTGTGGCGAAACTTAGTCATGAGGACTATCGTAGCATGAGCATTAACAATTCATAAAATGTTACCGAGAAAACAATATGTGAAATGCTGGACTTTCTCATTGACAACATCTTAGAGAAATTTGGGGGCACAACGAATTCACGTACGTCTTTCTTTCATTTTAATACTTGTACTGAGTGAGTGAGTTAATATTTAGCGTCACATCGACAATATGGTAGCCATATCGTGACGAGAATAATTTAATTTACATCAATATTAAAATCAATAAATTTAGAACGAAAAAACCTGTCACCGAAGGGCAGTAAAATTCCTAGAGCATCACAGATATAAATTTAATAATAGTACGCCATCGTAAAATTAAATCACTATAGACGATACAAAATAAAAACGGGGTATAGATCACCATAACTGAAGATAGATCACCAAACTAGGGTCCATGGGGACTTACAGTACTTTTGCTACCTGCAAGGACTCCAGCTGGATTTACACCATCCACTCGCTGGCGATTGTGTTGAGCTTCATCTGTCGTTAAAAAACACAAATATTCTACAATTAAAAGTGTGGTAGAGCTTAATTCATCTTGAAGTTTTGGGACTTACGTACCCTGCCAGGATTTAATACTTGTAAAATATTAACAATGGGACCGATTGTGTGTGTGAGAGAGAGAGTGTGTCCGTGCGTACGTGCGTGTGTGCGTGTGAACCCATGAGTTGTTATACCGGACAGGTCGAGCATATCATTATTTGCTCATGGTTGGTAAACTAACTACCGAGGTCATTCTTCTCACATTAAACTAGCATGACGTAATGTCGTTGAAATGTCGGTCAAGGTGAGAATTATCAGCCCCAGCCACCGACTCTTTGATTCCTGATTTCGTTTCATATAGCTTTTACTGTTTCAGCCTGGATGAATGATTGGGATAACAGTCATAGGGTAAATTACAGTCAACAGGTCAGCGATCATCACAGTAAGCTTCATATGTGGATGTAGGATGAGTGAGTTTAGTTTTACGCCGCACTCAGCAATATTCCAGCTATATGGCGGTGGTCTGTAAATAATCGAGTCTGGACCAGACAATCCAGTGATCAATAGCATGAACATCGATCTGCGCAATTGGGAACCGATGACATGTGTCAACCAAGTCAGCCAGCCTGACCACCCGATCCCGTTAGTCGCCTCTTACGACAAGCATGGGTTACTGAAGACCAATATTCTAACCCGGACCATCACGGGTTGTGGATGTAGGGAGACGGCACCTGTACATGTAGGGGATATAACGAAACCCCTAGATTGTGTGTCGGGACGGCAAATATCCACTGAGAGGAACATGCCTACAAACTTTGCATTTAGAGAGTTTACTGCAAAACACATTTGAGATACCGAATCAGTTAAAAGCGGCGTAAAACCAAACTCAGTCAGTCAGTCAGTCAGTTGTATTCAAAATGAAGTAGAGGACCTCCCACTGCAAAACCGTTTAGCCAGGGTGTGGTATTGCAGATCTTAATCGTGGAATATCAGGGATAGTGACAACCATTATTGGCATGAGTATATAATATATAGTAACGAGTAATAAATACAAAAGAAAAAGGCCTATATAAATGCTTCTCCTAAACATAAACATATACGAATTATTTTATAAATACATTTATGGAAATATAGAAAATGCGCAGACAAATGTTTTCGTAATTCAATAAATTCAAACTAAATACGGTTATGGTACAACACTTTCATTTTACGAACAATTATGTATAACGGGTCTGTAATTTTGACAGCATTAAACGAAATATACACTCGCTCACTCACCGATACAAATCCCTCATTTCAATCACCGATAACGATTACGAAAAATATCATTTTCCGCCGAACACCGAAAGTGTGTTGGAAAAGAATTGGAATTAAATTCTGATTTGAGTGTTCATTCATTTTGTATATATTTGTTTTGGCCACCATGACTGATGGTGTATTCGATTAAGTACACAGACTGTGCCTCCCGAACAATTGCCATTCCTGGTAATGTCTGGTCGTCTCCATACCGGATGCCATGTATTGATGGTTAGAATTTTGCCGAAGATGAGTAAACTACATCCTTCTGACATTCCCAGGTGGCGTAGCTCATGAAGCAGGTTGTGTGATTAATGCGCGTGTCATACATTTCCCTGATCTCCATCTATTTTACTGACAGGTTTATTGGCGTGTGGGCGTTAATTTTGGATAGAGTCATAACTGGGTTTTTTCAACGTGGCGGTTTGAAATAGATGAAACCATGAGCTAAAACATATTAATTATGGCGAAAAGTACACCGTACAACACAGTAAGCTTTTAAGTCAACTTAAGGGTCCTTCCGTTGAGATGAAATCGACATGATATAGTTTTAAAGATCAACTGAATGACTAGCGTTCATGATGTATCACGTGGTCCGTTCCGGCAAATCGGAAGGTCTTTTCGTCACGATTCGGTGGAATGTATTGCGAAATCCACACAATATTTTCTAGACAACTTTGGGTTTATACAAAACCTGAAATTATTACTTACACGGAGCTAGAAGTTCGTCTTTCGAGTTAAAATAGTTGTCAACAAGTATTTGTTGACAACGAACTCTTTGAAAACAAGGACAGCATCGCTTTCACTTTCCGGAACAAACATGAGGCATGCACAAGCAGTCGGAATACCGGTCTGTCTAACAACGTCATCATTGTAAACACGCATATTGAAATGCACAACAACGAACAGATAAAAAGATGTTGACCCTTGACGTTGGGACTTGTGAGCGCGATTATTGACAGAGTCCAGGAAATATTCAATTAAGGCTATCTATGTCAGAATATAAACAACTCTAATTAAGGAAGGTGTTTGAATGCCAAGGAATGGATGACACTGTATATACAATGCCGTGTTGATGTGGATTAGGCATGGTGAGTAATGATATATAAATAATTGCTATTGATATCTTTGATATACAGTATTTAGCCTTTGAAATGAAATGTATATTCGAACAACGACAGATCAATCGCTTTGATTTTTTTTTGTAAACGTGATCGATGTTTTGAGGCATGAAATATACGGACCGAATCATTCTGAACCACAGTTATGTTTTTGCTGGCTGTCATTGTACACACTGGACTGTTAAACCTATTTGCGGACCATTATCAGACATTGATTAGCTAAATGTGCCAAACACAAGAATGTATAGATGTCAACTTCTGTATGTTGTGGAACACGACGTTTTGGAGTATATACAAAGTCGCTGATATCAATGCAAGTACCTGGGAAACAGCATCAATGGCGCCGTAACAAAGATGGGGGATTAACAAGGGAAGCCAGTAAATACACAATGCCATTTAGAGAATTGTCAAATGTAACATATGTTATATTTAGAATAACACTGTCTCACAAGTGCGTGTCACATGCAGGACTAGTTTGGCCGAGATTAAATCCTGGCTTCTATTACATCGCCATTATCATTCAGCGCCATTAAACACCAACTTCCCTTGTAACACATGTTCTAAAATACCGGGCAAAATGTATCACTTTCAAAGTTATGCTATAAAAATACAAAACAATGGTACAGGTTTGAACCCAAGCAGAAAACATTCTCGCTAAAACGCAGCATGGCCCCGACAACAACGCAACTGCCCGAATATTACATCATAAGAATCGTATATTTTTCAAAAAAGTGGAATTGTAGGACATTAGTCCAAATGCACGTGCTTGATTGGGGCGTAAACACCGACGGCGACGTCAACGGCGGCGATAGCACTTGGACACGCTATCAGCAGACGAACAGTCATTCGACGACGTGGTATGGTTGTATTCGAGCCTACCGCCCATTCCGTGGAATGGCCTTGATCCGTCTACGCCGTCAACGCCGTCTGCAATGGCCACGAACTGTCCGCCGTCGGTGGTAGCGACGTGACTGGGAGAGAGTGCACTTTACGGATAAAAGCCGCTTCAGTCTGTTCAGCAACAGAGTTTTTTCGACGTAGTGGAGAGCAACTGGCGCCAAACTGCTTTCGAGAACAATAAACCTTTCATACTTATGTGAAGTCTAAGTAAACTTAGGCTCAGTATTATTCTTTACACTGCTATACTGAGTCTAACAAAACCTTGTTGAAGGTCGCGTCAGCTAACCTTTGAGCGACCTATGACCGCCCAATCAAACGCGAGACGGCCGAACGGATATAATCAACCAGACAACGACTACTTGTTGGAGTTCCGCGGGATTTACAAAACGGTTTTGGGATTTTCTCTTCCCTGGTCTCTGAAACTGATCTATCAATAAACGAAAATCCGCATAAAACACAGATATTTGACGTGATACGCTTATGTGTTTCTAATGACATGGTTACTATTTGGTTATATTTTCGCAAGATGACATCCTTTAATATTGACAAAAACGCTATTTTCAGCGACTGTGTAGTCATTGCGTGTATGGCTCGGAAGCGATCGTGCGGAAAATAGCCTTCGGAATCGATCGAGTTTTTGAGGTAAAGGTTCAAACGGTATGTGCGAATGTTCACTTTCGCTATTTGGTAAGCAGGGTTCTGACTGGCCAGTCCAAAAGGTTAGCTGACGCGACCTTCTACTTGGTTTTGTTAGATTCAGTATATCAGTGTAACGAATAAAACTGAGCCTAAGTTTATTTAGACTGACTTATGTGCGTTTAAATCGGTTGCAGCGATCTGAACGCACATATATATGATGACTTGATGGCTTGTGTGCTGGCGATCAGGTGCTTGACTCAGTGAGAGTGGGTTCGATTTCCGAAAGGGACTCAACCTAACAAAAGCACTTGAATCTGTACTCTACCGAGAAAGTATAATTTCAAATAGAGCAAGGGAAGTGATTGGTAATGACAATAAAACACAAGCCAAACACTTATAACATAGAAGCCAACACAAATAATTTAAGTCCCATGCACTTAGCAGGTATATTCCCTGGTCACGGTTGATCATCAGTCTATTTGTTCATTGCTTATCAGTCAGCGTCATTAATACTGGCTTCCCTTGCTGTGGTATCACTGTTGTTTCACACGCACTTGTATACTTTCTGCTTCTTATATTTTCAGAAATATACAGCTAATGGAACAGCCAGGCGAGGGGCTAGAGGTACTACTTAGTGGCTTGTAACAACAGGGAACTAGGGGGACAGGGGCCAGAGGGGTGGAGTCTTTGAAAGGTCGTGTTCCTCGAAATGCAGAGGTTGACGTCCATAATTTTGGCCTTCATATGTGTCACTTCTAAATGACTTTCGAAGACCTTAAATTTGACGATATATCAGCTGGGTTTATTTATCACGATCATTTCATTGCTAGTGAGTTAAACCAAATCGGTAATCGTTAAAAAACATCACTTCTAATTTTCCTCCTACTACAAGCCAACACGAAATGTTGTTTAACGTGGCGTAAAATAGGACACATTTATTGTTTCGTATTTACAGATCATAGGAACTATCATCGCCTATGCTATTGTCATCCAGCAACTCAGCGTCAACAAGTCGGGGACACAGACTCCCTGTGAAACATCACTGTTAGTTCCAGCATTGTTCTGGACACTGTCAGCCACGAATGATCCTTCTGATTGAATCTACTATCTTATCACTCGTTGCATTTACTGAAGTTGATAATTACGCAGCACCTCAATGGCAATGTGCACGTTTTTATATTTAAAAAAACACTCCTGTGTCTGAACAATCAATTCTACGAAATATATCAAATGGTGTATATGATTGCAAGGGCAGGTCTCCGAATACCAAACTGTCTATTTGGTGGTATGGCGGAGTTGTTTCCCTCAGCTCAGCGCTTAGTTTGAGTCTACACACACTCTCCTCATGTACCTACATGTGTTCACTGTTTCAGTACGAAACAATACTCTGTATACAGTGTTTATACAGCCATAAATACCTCGGACGAATTTCTGTCTGTATGAACAATACATCAGTCCGTGCTTTGTCTATTTCTGCGGTTTCGTGTCTTTGTCGAAGAAAAGAACTGTTGAACTGTAGTTGTAACGATGGAGATATATGGGAGAGTCTGTCTAAATAAACAAATACGGCCCGACATTTACGACTTCAAGATGCATGTCACATATGTTTACTCAGTTCGTTTCTGTTACGAACACATACGTTTTGTTGGACCAACTCACACCTGCACTTGTGATGTTTGTGATTAACAACTAGTTGACTTATAAGGCGCTGAATCCACGTACATGGGAGAACAACAATTGTAGCTTGTCTTACTTGAGATCAACATAAGCTCCATTGGGACTTTGCTTGGTCATCTTGTAACTA
Organism: Haliotis rubra; assembly: GCF_003918875.1. NCBI lineage: Eukaryota > Metazoa > Mollusca > Gastropoda > Lepetellida > Haliotidae > Haliotis > Haliotis rubra. The sequence continues at coordinate 85,435 of NW_025765464.1, read as the reverse complement.
AAGGGGTAAGTAATTCATTAGTGAGTGAGTGTGGGGGGTTTAATCTGTAACAGTAATTTTCGGGTTCTGAATCTCCCATCTCACGAGCACGCATACCTTTTACAATGTGTAAGGAGTTCTTTGCTATCCAAAGTCTACAAAGTATATACGTTTAGGGACTCATTACTCATTGGATTCAGACAGAATTCATTAAATCAATTATCCAGCTAATTATCTTGTCATGTCGCGGTTGCATTGTTATACCTATGTTAAGTATTCTGAAATGTTTCGAAGGTCAACTCACAACTAGAATTAAAGTATTCTTTGAAACATGTCATCAAAGGGTGTACAGAAACAGAGACCCTGTACATAGAAACCATACCCAATATCTGGTCAGTGGTAAACATAAGTGTTTATGGTGTAAGAATTAAGAAAATGTTAACGCTCAATTTTCAGAACAGGCTGGTTTTTATAAAAAACGTGATTGGATATTGAAATAATCAACCGCAGTGTCTGAAAACCGTTGCGTCATGAGAACTGTAAATTTGTACTGAGTGAGTGAGTTTAGTTTTACGCCGCTTTTATGAATATTCCAACAATATTACGGCGGGGACACGAGAAATGGGCTTCACACATTGTACCCATGTGGGGAATCGAACCCGGACTTTCGGCGTGACGAGCGGACGCTTTAAACACTAGACAACCCCACCGCCCCCAACTTCGTACTGAGTAATGATTGCATTACACTTGTCTGGTTTCTTATCCAGGTACAGTCTGTTTGGGTCAAAGTGATACCGATGAATCACAATGTAACTCCAAACTGGTTCATGATCAAGCATTTATTTCAACGCAGAATATAATGAAAACATCAGACCAACTCTGGAAAAAAAGTTTCATAACGCTTGTCTCCAAAATATATACAAGATGCTTAACAAACTATCATCATTTTGTTTTGATTTTTAGTGTTAAGTTTTACGAGGGTAAGTAACATTAGTACAGTTGCAGGAATAGCCTCAAGGACGGGAAGCACGTGCAGTTTAGGATGTCAACATTTAGGGGTTGTATCAAAACTCTCCCGGACCGGAATCTATCAGTTTCTTGTTATATGGTTCCGTTTTGATACAAACTGACTATATCTAATCATTAGATAAAAAAACAATTTCATGTACTGTCAAAAGAAATCGCAAAAGATACTTTGGTTTGATTTTCCATTGCAATGATTCTCTTTCCTTTCGGAGCATTTTGATACATTATCAAAATGAAATTTTAACTCAAAAACTACATGTTAATCAAAGATTGTATTTTGTACTTCGAAAATGCTTAGAAATAGTTCGTAATATTTTAAATGCAAGTACAATGTATATTCCATGTTGTATCTGGAATGAAACACTTCTGTATTACAACTGCAGCGTTTTGGAACATAAATGTTTCTTTTCCTTTGCTTAGGGCACGGTTATCTTGTCAAGTGACAGAGGTGTCCTTCTGGCCAATCAACAAGGAAAAGGGACAGCACATTCCAGCCAACATCCTATTCTCGGCCGACCAACCTGACCATCAGACCATCAACAGATTCCTTTTTCTCTTGACCATGGGAAGTCGTTTCATTCCAGACTGAAGTCACCTGACCAACATATCCCCCTTATACTCGATGTGCCAACGGTTTTAGTAAGGACTGACTTGGAAACTCTCCTAAGCTGAGAGGAACCCCGCCCTATGTACTTCAGATATATCTAGGGATACATTGAGGACTGACCTGGAAGTACTGATCAGCATCTTGAACATCCGTGTCTTCTACATCAGTAACAGTTCAACATTGACAAACACGCCACATACGTTGTGTTTCCGATCGGCGTAGAACCGATTTGACAGACTAGGGACTAAGCACACAGTGTACAGCGATTGGGCCGCAAAGAAAAGTCTCCCTGTGGAAATAGAATTATTTTAGACTCAACAATAGACCCTCATCTATCAGGACAAATTAATCGAGGAAACATGAATAATCTACAAATGAGAAAATTCAAGGACTCTGTTTCTCTGAAAAGTGAACCCAGCTCTTGTATCAATGAGAAATACCTCAGGAATAATGATAAATTTGCAGTCTCTTTGCAAATGACAAATCTCTTTCTCAAGAACTTGAAAACAGCATATGATGAGCATGGCAGTTTAACTATGGTCGCCATCCTCAACTCCCAGCTTGCACACCTGAAGATTCACCAGGGTGAAAGAGTAGAAAACAGGCTAGTTATCCAGTGTGGAATTGTTTGTCGCAAACTGAAGAAACTCAAGGGAGGGAAACAGAGACAGAAATGTGAGAAAGACATATACACCATGGCCTTATTTGAAAGTGAATTAGTTAAAACCTCTGAGATCAATCATGTATGTGTGGCACCATTTGACAGAGGATTGGTAGAGATGGAAGTTCAGGCTGATGAACCTTAGTCTTCTTCAGCAGATGAGTTCATTAACCACACTTAATGCTGATAGTCTTAATGGTCATAGTCGAGGTTCACACACATTCAAGACAGGTCAGTGCATAGACAGCACTATTTGAGATAGTGTGGTATAACTCAAATTTAATCTTGTGCCTTAAGCATATTCATATATAACACTGTCAACTTGTTTAACAAATATGGTAGTGGACGAATTGATCTATTTATGAAAACCAACGGCAAATTATGAAGTTAAAATTTCTATTAATATGTCATATTTCCGGTTATGAGGAGTGTCCCTTGAATCCGACCAAATGAATTCGCATGCTGTACACATCAGGAAGTATGTATGTCCACTAGTGTTGGGAATTGGTTAAAATCTCACAATTGATGACTGGTTCATTACAACCGATCAATCATCGAATGTTAGGAACATACATTTTCTGGAATCTTTATGCTAAATTCAATCATGACTTGGAAAAAGCTTGTAGTACTTATGAAATGTAACAGACAAAACCAACCTTTTGTTAATGCAAACAAGTGTTCCAAAATTGTTTGTGTTCGATTATGAGAAAACATGATCGATTGCTTGGTCGTTTAGTCATTGCGACCAATCTTCGATTATTTCAATTAATCGGACCACCACTAATGTCCATATCAGGAAGTAGCCATACCCGTGAAGATGTCATGTTAAGTTGGTGCAGGCTATACTTGCCCTAATATGTTATGTTTCTATTAGGTTTTGGAATCTGAGAATACACAATGCCAGGTCAAATGCCAAAAATGTTATATTAAGTACGACACATTCTTAGTAAATAATAACTCCTAAATTCATGTGGGAGTCTAACCTGATCCAGGAATGAAACTAACATTCACAGAGACGGGGATCTGAGCGTCAGTCGACAAAGTCAGCTGTCTAACATCTCAATCATCAAGGCTGGGTTATATCATTAGCTTTGTGTGCTGGTGGTTTGGTGCCTGAATCTGAGAGTGCGGGTTAAATCTCATTTACCTGGAAAAGTACTTTAGTTCTTTAGAGAACTGTAGTAAATAGAGAACTATAACGAAAAAAACAAAACAAAAATTACGCAAATTATTTATGTTTACAAACCGATTTTTTCACATCTTGATTATCTTTATATTTTAATCAGACATTTGTATTCAAATCGGCATCAAACGTATATGCAGCGATCCTCTTTGCAACAATACAAGTTGAGTTTTAGAGTGATGGAGATTGATTGTGGATTCACTTGCCAATGAAGTTGTGTGTATTTAGTTAAATAAACGCCTCGAACGTTCTACCCACCAATGCAAGAACTGTGTGAGCAATAATATCCCCAAAACATTACATTGATTTACGATTTAATTGCAAAGTGTTATATCCCTCGGAAGAATCTATTCTGTGTCAGTCAATAATAACCAAACGACGTGCGACTGACAAAGAAATACGTTGAATAAATCGAAGAATTCACAACAATTTCACCAGAAGCGTATAAAGTTACAACGCACACGGTTCGTGTCTGTTTGCTAAAGCAAAGAAAATGTTCAAGTCGTGTATCCCATGTACATATAATCAATGAATATTGCGTGTCAATTCAAGTTGGAAAACCTTCAAATTATATTAGATTGTTAATATTGTCAGAACATGTTTTGTTTCAGTCATGCATTGGGATAATCTATCATAGGCATTGCGCTCTAGCTAGTGAGACGCTTATAGATCACGATATTTGCTTGCACGTTTTGGGTTCAGCAAGACATGTCTGTATTGTTCTGGTTCATCCTCCACATTGAACTGTGGCGTTAAACGACGAACATAGCAAGCTATAAACCAAGGCTGTCCTGAACACCGAACAACGGAGAATGTGAGGACTGTATGTACTTCGAATACACAATTTCATTCAAAAAGTGGTCAAATGTAACATGTTTTATGTAGGATTACACTTTCTCAGTAAAGTACAGATTCTAGTACTTTTTGATGAGTCAGGCACATAATCGCCAGCACACAAGTGGCTGAGCGGGTTAGACGGCTGGCTTTTTGTGCTTTCAGTTATGTGCCAGACTCTGAGGTTGTGGTTTTGAATGCTGGATGGGAGTCCAACCAAATGTACCAAAGTCTGTACTTTACTGAGAAAGTGCAATCCCGAATATAACATATGTTGCATGTACTTCAAAATGTGTCCTGTTTCAAGTGATGAAAGATGAAGTGACCAGTTCTATCAGTTATACTATGGTTACTTCATACGTTAAGTGTTACTATAGAACGACATGACCTGAAGACATTAAAGACGTTTTTAATAATCCATTGCTTGTTATTATTTTTTGCCAGCAACGTTGATGATATTTATAGTGGAAATCCAAAGTGCCAAAATCTTCACAATGTACTCAAGATATGCTATAGTAAGAGTATAAATAGCTCTCCGCAAGCGATTTTTTTCATGCTTGAAACAAATTTATATGGTCTTGCTTTAGCAACCATCTCATTCATCTCACTTGGCTCCGCCCGATCTGCATCTGCAAGACCATCTACATTCATTTCCATGCATGACGAAATCGCTTGTGGATACCTATTTATACCCCTTCTCTTATCACAGCATATTCTGAGCATATTGTCATAGAATCTCCATGAATGTCGCGAACGTGTTTAAAACATAATGTAAACGTTGTCAATCATAAGTGTCATCTGATTTCATTATACCACGCTCTCTTTGCAAATGTCCCAGTCTAAGTAAACTTAGGCTCAGTATTATTCATTACACTGCTATACTGAGTCTAATAAAACCTTATGGAAGGTCGCGTCAGGTAACCTTTTCAATTGACCAATCAGAACACAGCTTACAAAATCGCGAAAGTTGACATTCGAACATACCTTTTGAACTTTTACCTCGAAAAAAGTTTTGTATCCGAACGATTCCGAATGCTATTTTCTGTACGATCGCTTCCGAGTGATGCACATGGAGCACCCCACAACAGTGAGTAAACAGTCGTTGAAAATAGCGTTTTGTCAGTATTCAGGGATGTCAGCTTGCGGAAGTATTAGCTAATGATAACCAAGTCAACAGAAACCCAAAAGCGTACATTCTGCAGGTCATATATCTGTGTTTTATGCGGGTTTTCGTTTGTTGTGAGATCAGTGTTGGCGACCGGGTAAGAGAAAATCAATTTCGTAAGTCCCGCCGAACCCTAAATAGTAGCCGTTGTCTAATTGGTTAAATCCGTTCTGTCGTCTCGCATTTGATTGGACGGTCATAGGTCGCTCAAAGGTTACATGACGGGACCTTCAACAAGCTTTTGTTAGACTCAGTACAGCAGTGTAACGAATAATACTGAGCCTAAGTTTACTTAGACTGCAAATGTCCATCCATGATTTTAACATTAATGTAAATAATAAGATTACAGCATCATGGACAGTTACCTGTTTCTGACGTTCACCTGTTTGAGTCAACTTTAAGGGGCATATTCACTGTTGATAGCCATGTGCCCTATCAGCACTTGTCAGACATGATCTAATTACCGCCATGTATCACTACGCTATTTGCATCCTGGAGGATGTTACTACCGATACCATTCTGTACCAGGGATGTACAGGCTTATATCTTCACGTCACCAAGTGATATATTTATTCACTGTCATATAATCATTATGTACTTTGCGTAATAACAACGATGCTTGTCAGGGATTATTTTTTGTGTACACTCCTGCACAGTGATATTTATAAATTTTTTACCCTGATAAGCAACTGCCTACTACACTGGCTAATGACGTTTTCTTCTGATAACGTTCTTGCTATATAATTTCTTTCGTTTGAGGAACGAATATAATTGAAATTATTTTCTCCTTGCGTAGGAAAGTACTACTTGTTGATGTAAGAATGTCCGCTAGATGGCTCTGTTATGGGTTTATAAGAAAAAAGGCGGGAGTTCGAAGTGCATTCTCAGTTGCGGTGCGCTCGAGTCTAGTATTAACCTATCAGTTATAACATGGATCAAAACAAACCTATCTCTGACAAGCTAGACGAGATTTGGTTGAAGTTGGACCAATCTAAAGCAGAAATTGCTAAGTCTGTGGAAAATCGATTGGAGAGTTTTCGTGGCGAATTTCTAAAGACGTCTAAAGAACTCACGAAGTTGAAGTCTGCTAAGGACATAGTTTGGAAAAAAGAAGGTAATAAAATTCAACATAGTTTCAATTCTGAAACTTTGGATAGCTTGGAGCAGATTAAGTTTGCTCTTGAATACAATAAGTTGGATTACGCCTCAGATCTGGTAGATACAGAAGTACTACGTATTCAGCAGCGTAATAAACTGATAAGGATTGCCGACACTTCTGATGGTGGATGGGAAACTGTGAAAAATTATGTTTCCCGAGATCTTGCATCTGACTCAGACGACGACAAGCGAATTTCAAGGGCTGAGAGTAAAGCTGTTCGGAAATTCAAGGCAAGGAATGCGCGTTTCACACGGAGTCCCTACAGCAGGCCTCGAGGTGGTCGTGCAGCTTCTGCTACTGTTACTTCTGCTGAATCTGTACCTAGCGCCAATCAGCCCCTTTCGGAGAGTTCTTCCAGCGGGGCATGTTTCTCGTGTGGAAGCTTTGAACACTGGCGACGTCATTGTCCCTTTACAAGCGGACAGCAGCAATCATCCACAGCGGCGGGACGCACTTCAGGGAGTGGAGGACAATACTAGTGAGCACACCAAAGTTAAGTATGGTGTTTTTGATGAAGTAGGTCAGATCGCGCTGACTCATGATTATTTTGAATACGAGCAGGGCCATGCCGAAATCATAGTGAAGAATAGATTAAAGGACAGTGTACAATTTTGGAGAAATATAGGTTGCTCCAACTTTGTGCTTGACATTCTAGAAAATGGTTACAAGATTCCCTTTTATTCTACTCCACCTGATATGGATTTAAACAACAATAAGTCAGCAATAATGCATAAAGATTTTGTAGCAGGGGCTATAGCTGATTTGGTACGAAAAGGTTTGGTTGTTGAATGCTCTCAAAAACCTACAGTCGTAAACCCCCTCTCTGTTTCCGTTCAGTCTTCAGGTAAAAAGAGATTGATCCTGGATCTCTCGGTGGTGAATACACATATATGGAAGGAATCGGTCAAATATGAAGACTGGAGGACAGCTTTGTTATATATACAGAAAAATGATTGGATTGTTAAATTCGATATTCATTCTGCCTACCATCATTTAGATATACTTGAAGATCATGCTCAGTTTTGGGATTTGCATGGAAGGAAGGCACGGTTAGAAAGTTTTATAAGTTTCTTGTACTACCTTTTGGGTTGTCCTCAGCACCATATGTATTTACAAAGGTAATTCGGCAGTTAGTAAAGCATTGGAGGAGTAAGGGTTATAACATCGTTACCTTCTTAGATGATGGCCTCCTTGCCTGTGACTCTAAATACAATACCGCAGATGTTGCGAATATTGTAAAGCAGGATATCATTTCTTCGGGCTTCGCGCCTAAGGTAGAAAAATCACTGTAGAGCCGTGCCAATGTTTAGAATGGTTGGGGCTTATCATTGATACACGTTTAATGGCTTTGTCTATACCACAGAGGAAAGTGGACAAACTTATGCAGTGTGTTGAAGGATTGTTGTCGGTTAACGGGACTGTACCAGTTAGAAAAGTTGCTTCTGTAGTGGGGCAGATAATAAGCATGAGTATTTTGCTCGGATCTGTTGCTCAGCTTATGACGAGGTCGTTGTCCATGCAAAATGTTGATATTGTATCATGGAATGACAGTGTACTTCTCTCTGAACTAAGCATCCAACAGCTTCAGTTTTGGTTAAGCAACATAAGCAACTATACTGAGAAGTGTTTTGATAGAGCAGAATACTGTTACACGGATTGTATATAGTGATGCAAGTAATGTCGGGTATGGTGGATACTGTGTTCAATTTGGTGACGTTCAGTCACATGGTCAGTGGTCCTGATGAGGCTAAAGCGAGCTCTACCTATCGAGAGATAAAGGCTGTGTATATGGTTATGCAGAGTATTGTGTCCAAGTTGAAATCGCAGAGAGTCAAATGGTTTACCGACAACAAGAATGTTGACATTATTGTATCCAAAGGATCTATGAAGAAGCATTTGCAGAACATTGCTTTGAAGATATTCCACTTGTGTATTGAATGCCAGATTCACTTAGAAATGCAGTGGTTACCTCGCTCTGAGAACGAGAGAGCTGATTACCTCAGTAAAATCATAGACACAGACGATTGGGGTATAGCTGACTATGTTTTTCAACACCTTAGTTCCATGTAAATTTATGAGGTAAGACCTGTTTGCTACATATTATAACAACAAAGTCGCCAGGTTTTATTCAAGGTTTTGGAATCCGGGTTCTACGAGGAGTCGATGCATTTACTATGAGCTGGACGGAAGGAAATAACTGGATAGTACCGCCAGTGTATTTAGTGGCCAGGGTGTTAAAACATTTGGCTAGAGGCCACTGTAAAGCCACATTGATAGTACCTCAATGGTATTCTGCAAACGTTTGGCCTTTATTGTGTCCCGGGGGTTCGTTCATTTCACAAGTGAAGGACATTGTGTATTTACCCACTTGTAAAGAGGCATATGTGCCGAGTAGACAAGGAAATGGTTTGTTTGGTATGAGCAATTTAAATTTCCAAATGTTGGCGCTTTGTGTTCAATATTGAATTTTGTGTTTACAGATGTATTTTTGCACGTGTTTTCCGAGGAGATAGGGACGCTACCCCCGAGTGTGAGACAGCTAGCTGGAGATGTGCCGGTTCTTTTGTCTCATGCTAGAGCGTGGTCCACGTGCAAAAAGTACGAGTATGGATTCCGTGCATGGAAAGAATGGGCGATTACTAACGGTATGCCAACCGTGTTACCGTTAAGTCCCTTGCATAGTGCTGTATATCTTGTATCCGTGATACAAAGATCAGAATCTTATTCGCCGGTGCAAATGCCTTTTATAGCATTAGGCACTTTCATAATATTATTGGGCTATCGTCTCCTACTGATAATGCCCTAGTTGTTAATGTACTAGAAGCAGCCAAGCGAAAATTATCGAAACCCGTGAAGAAGAAGGAGCCTATCACGTTAGAATTGTTTGAAAAGATGTTTGATGATAAAATGCGTGAGCCTAGTGTATATAATTTGAGAACTGTATCTATGTGTCTTCTTGCTTTTGCTGGTTTCTTACGTTCCTCTGAATGACTGAATGTGAAAATATGACGATCTCATCTTCTATGATGCTTATATGACAGTTTTCATCGAGAGTTCAAAAACAGATGTGTATCGGGATGGAGCCTGGCTGGTTATTGGTAGAACCAATACAAAATGTGTCCTGTAAAGTGCTTGAAAGGTATTTGAAATATCTTCATTTTGCACAAACGCTGACTCTGATTCCTTTGTGTTTAGGAATATGTGCAAAACAAAAAGAAAGTTATTGTTTTAGATCAGATAACAAATCAATGTCATATACTCGGCTACGAGAAGTGTTTATTGAGGCCTTTAAACCATATGTGCCTGACATTAAATGCTATGGTTTGCACAGTTTGAGATCAGGTGGGGCGAGTGTTGCTGCAAATCGGGGAATTCCTGATAGGCTTTTCAAACGGCATGGACGGTGGAGGAGCGAAGGCTAAAGATGGTTATGTAAAGGACAGTGTAGAAATCAGATTGAAAGTGTCTCTTTCTTTGGGTCTTTAAGCCCCCGTTCTTTGGTCTCAAGAGTGCACCGCACATGACATACCATATAACTGTTGTGTTGTTTGTAGTACTGAGTGGAGAGTAGGAGAAATATAATTTCTTTCGTTTGAGGAACGAATAAGATTGAAATTATTTTCTCCTTGCGTAGGAAAGTACTACTTGTTGATGTAAGAATGTCCGCTAGATGGCTCTGTTATGGGTTTATAAGGAAAGGCGGGAGTTCGAAGTGCATTCTCAGTTGCGGTGCGCTCGAGTCTAGTATTAACCTGTGGTCGGTTTATGGTATGTTTTTTATCATCTGAATGAAATGTGTTCATTTGTGTTCAGTGATTTTGCTTTCACTGTTTGATGTTGTGTACAGGCATATTGTACGTGTCAACGAGCCATGTTAATACGTGTGAGAATGTGTATATTGTATGTGCTGACGAGCCATGATAATACGTGTGAGTACTGGCATATTGTGCGTGCTGACGAGCCATGATAATACGTGTGAGAATATGTATATTGTATGTGCTGATGAGCCATGATAATACGTGTGAGAATATGTATATTGTATGTGCTGACGAGCCATGATAATACGTGTGAGTACTGGCATATTGTATGTGCTGACGAGCCATGATAATACGTGTGAGAATATGTATATTGTATGTGCTGATGAGCCATGATAATACGTGTGAGAATATGTATATTGTATGTGCTGACGAGCCATGATAATACGTGTGAGTATTGGCATATTGTGCGTGCTGACGAGCCATGATAATACGTGTGAGTATTGGCATATTGTGCGTGCTGTCGAGCCATGATAATACGTGTGAGTATTGGCATATTGTATGTGCTGACGAGCCATGATAATACGTGTGAGTATTGGCATATTGTGCGTGCTGACGAGCCATGATAATACGTGTGAGTATTGGCATATTGTGCGTGCTGTCGAGCCGTGATAATACGTGTGAGAATATGTATATTGTATGTGCTGACGAGCCATGATAATACGTGTGAGTATTGGCATATTGTGCGTGCTGACGAGCCATGATAATACGTGTGAGTATTGGCATATTGTGCGTGCTGTCGAGCCGTGATAATACGTGTGAGTATTGGCATATTGTGCGTGCTGACGAGCCATGATAATACGTGTGAGTATTGGCATATTGTGAGCGCTGACGAGATAAAACGTCGAGCATTTGTATAAGGTGTGAGCTGATAATACGTGATCCTGTTTGTATATCACACGAATGACAGTGTCATAAGTTGTATATATTACAATGATCATTATGATATGTTGATTGAGTTTGTATGATGTAGAGTTAATGTTGATGGCAATGATGATGATGATGATGATGATGATGATGATGGAGTTAAGTGGAAATAAACAAGAGTGCACCGCACATGACAAACCATATAACTGTTGTGTTGTTTGTAGTACTGAGTGGAGAGTAGGAGAACAGGAGTGTTTTAAAGGATATTTCTTTTTGTCATTCCTATTTCATTTTCGCTTGGTCTAAATATATGACTGTCATTATAATTGGTATATCAGATGATAGCACAAATTCATGTATCCATCAGATGTTAGCACAAACTTCATGTATCCGTCAGATGTTAGCACAAATTTCATGTATCAATCAGATGTTAGCACAAATGTCATGTATCCATCATATTCAATCTCTTTGGACACTTTGTATAATATATATTGTACTATTACAAACACTACAGTACAGTATGGGTTCAGTGATATATGTTAAACAGAACACAGAGTCGCAATAAAATCTAAAGTGTCTGTGTGTGCGGATATTCATTTCGGTGCACCCCAGGGCTCCGTTTTGGGGCCTGTTTTGTACTGTCTGTATTCGAAGCCGAGATCAATATCTGCCAACAACATGATCTCTCCTATATGGTTTATGCAGATGATCAGCAGATGTACAGAGTGGTTCAACCTGGGATTTCTTGGACGCACACTTCGAGAGCATTGGAAGCCTGTGTGTCAGATGTCATCGACTGGACAAGCAACAATATCCTTAAAGTCAATCAGGAAACACTGAATTTATTATTTTCAGTTCCAAGAAAGTTGACACCAGTGACATGCAAGTACAAGTTGGAGACAGCTCTGTTAAATCATTCTGATTCTGTGAAGAATCTTGGTGTTCACTTCGACCACAAACTGACAATGGAGAGACAAGTCAATGTCATCGCCAAGTCATGCTACTTCCAGATCAGAAGTATTTCAGCCATACCCAGATACATCACTGTTGTAAGACTCTAGTACACGCTTTAGTAACATCTAGACTGGATTATGGAAATGGTATTCTCTATGGACTACCTGAAACGATCACCAGTCGTCTACAGAAGGTGCAGAACTTTGCAGCTAGACTAATTACCAAAACTGGCCGACGTGAGGAGATTATGCCTGTGAAAGAGAAGCTACACTGGCTCCCAGTAAGACAGAGATGCTAGTATAAGATCCTGATGTATGCTTATAAATGTATCCACGGTTTGGCCCCATACTATCTTCAGGAACTTGTTGTGCCATATCATCCAGCAAGGTCACTCAGATCAGAATCTGAATCCCGTCTCTGTCAACCAAAGACACGTACAGTAACGCATGGCCACAGCTGTTTTGACAGCATTTCAGCTAATCTTTGGAACAGTCTACCAATTAGCCTACGAAATTCATCCTCACTGGACATTTTTAAGAAAGCTCTTAAAACTCATCTTTTGAAAAGCTGCTTATTCCACATAATGTATCACTGGTTTTATCACTGTGTACAATTTTACTCCCTCTTGTATGTGTTTAACCATCCTTTTCATATTTTATCTTTTAGCATCACTTGTATACCACCTGTATATCACCATACAGTATTTTATATGTGAAGCGCCTTAGAGTGCTTTTAAATAAGCAAATAGGGCGCTATAGAAATCTTGTGTATTAGTATTATTATTTAAAATACCAGTTGATAAAGAAACTGAATCTTTGGACATTTCAAAAGACGTCGGCCACTGACACTACGCTGGTGTAAAAAAATGTCCGTTTAATTCCATCAAATTGTATCGATGGCCTGATTATTTCTACTGTGTTCAGATTGTATTCGGACATACAGAGCAACGTAAGAACAATTAGTAATCACTTACTTCTGTTATAAATGCAGTGTTTCTGGTATGAAAGCCATCAAACCTGTGTTCTGATTGGCTGAGAAAGGTCACATGACCTGTTAATGATGCCTATAAATTCTATCACTGGTCGAGGTCTGGGACATTCAATTCATACTCTTTCTCTAGACTCCTGCTCTTACTTTCCCTGGTACCTCTACCAACCTTCTATTTATCATTATAACTGCCATAACATGAGGTCAAATTGAGAATTACTTTCTTGATAACATTAACATACTGAACATCATTGAAAACGCACCAGTCTACAATTGTCCATATTTTCATCAAGATGGATTTCAGCATGTCAATGATCAATGAATATAACTAACATGAGGTCGAAGGGCATGTCCAGTTGAAACAAATGCTTTAGGGAATGTGCACTAGGCATGATTCAGGTTGGCACAAGCAGCAGGGATATTGCTCAACAACTTGGACTTGGCCCCTCCACCATCGTTAGGCTTCATAGAAGACATCAGTAGAAAGGCAGCACCCATGACATAATGTATCATTGGTTTTATCAATGGCCTTGGCAACAACGTGTTACGACGCTCCATCAGGATCGCCATATTGACCTTGTCCATATCAGTGATTGAACACTGCCGATTGCAAGGACTGCTGCACTAGTTCAAGGTTGACTTGGGGGTCATCAGCGCTGACTCCATGCTCGACGTCCTTACGTTGGACCAATTCTGACTGACAGACACCGTAATGAGCGTATACAATGGGCTAGCCGGCATTTTCAGTAAAGGTTACAACAATGGCATGGTGTGGTAGTCACTGACGAGTCACGTCTTCATCTACGTAATGCTGACGGCCGAGTACGTGGTTTTTTTTGGCGTAGACGTGGTGAACGTTATGCTGATGAGTGTGTGGTTCAGACAGACCTTTGGGTGGTGGGAATGTCATGGTCTTGGGTGGAATAAAGTACAATCACAGGACTGCTTTCATGTCTGTCAAGGGAGAGTTAATGTCCTTTATTACTGTGAGCAGATTCTTCAGAATCACATCGTATCTGTCTTCAATCACCACCAAGATGTCCATACTTTTTAACAGGACAACGCACGGGCACACACAACAAGACTTTCCATGCAGTATCTGGCCCAGCAACACATCCAGGTTATTCATGGGCCAGCACAGTCGCCAGATGTATCCCCCATGAAGCACTTGTGGGACGAAATTGGTCAAAGTCTTTCGCGGCGACAGCTGATGTGAAACATCCGGGAACTTGAGGCTGCACTACTGCAGAAGTTGAATGCCATCCTCAAGAACTCTATTCGGATGCTTATTGACTCAATGAGGAGACGTTGAACTGCATGTGTCAATGCAAATGGCGGTCACACGCGATATTGACTTTTCTATTTGACCCCACGTGTGTATGATCCTTTCTGACTGTGGAACATTTCAATGAATGAACGTCTTTTCTGTGTTGTTGTTTTTGTCAGTCGTCCATCTGTTATTATCCACTCAAAAAATGTCAATTCCTTACACGTGCCTTTAATAATCTGAACTTTTATAAGTGCTGCGTCTTCAGTGATGTTCAGGATATATAGAGTATCATTTCCCGAAAAGAATCAGCCTTGTACTTAAGTCTATCTATAGTCCAAGTAATGTATACATAAAGTGTGTATACATCAATGCAAACTTATCTTTCTATACTTTTTTGTCATTTCCATGTGTAATTTGTCTTCACACGTGCATCCAAAGAGTGTTACAAATTTGTCCAATATTTCCCCTTCAAAGTATCGTCAATGTTGCTGGCAAAAGCGTAATTACGTGGTGATGATGTAGAACAGGTCATCGATGTCTTCAGGTCAAGTCGGTTGGTTGTTGTTAAGGCCGCACTCAGCAATATTCCAGCTTCATCATTTATCAAGCATACATCACATAACGGGCAGAACTGGTCACTTCATCTATAACCACTCTCTTAAAACAGGAAACTTTTTGGAGCACAAATAGTCCTCACATTCTTCGTGGTTCAATGTTTAGGACATCTTGGTTTATATTGTTTTTGTTTTGTTTGTCTATAAACGCGGCACATGTACGTGTCGTATGTACAAGACAAACAGGCAAACCTGAGCCCAATACATGGAAGCATATAGTATGTATCAACAGTGGTCTATACGCATCTCACTAGCTACTGCGTAATGCCCATGATACATTACCCCCCAATGCATGACGGAAGCAAAACATGTTCCGACAGTCTTAATTGATTGGCAATCGACTATGTAATCGTACAGAAACACGCTAATATAATCTGAAGGGTTTCCTTGTTTGGTTTTACACGTAATATTCATTGATTAAATGCACACGTGATACACTGATTTCACGTTTCCCTTGTTTAGCAAACAGACACGAACTGTACACGTTGTAACTGTAGACACTCCAGGCGAAATTGTTGTGAATTCTTCGATTCATTCAACACATTTCCTTGTGAGTCGAAATTGTTGTGAATTCTTCGATTCATTCAACACATTTCCTTGTGAGTCTCACGTAAATGTCGTTGGGTGGTTATTGACTGACACAGAGTATATTGTTCCGACAAATATAACACGTAGCAATTAAACCGCAAATCAATGTAATGTTGTTCGGATATTTCGGCAAACGAAGTTCTTGTATTGTGTATAGAACAATGGCATTACGTTCGAGTTGCACGTTCTTATCGTTAGTCTGCCCCAGGTGTGATACATGTATTTAACTAAATACACTGAAATAACAAACGGCACCGTTTGTTGCAAGTTAATATCACAATCAATCTCCATCACCCAAATTCCACTGACCAGTTTGAAGAATATGCCTTACCTATTTCTCCATTCCAGCCAATATGTTGGTACAGGAAAGTGATGTGTTTGCCGTCATCAATCCTGCCCATGACCCGGCACTCCTCCTCGACCACCTCAACAGCTAACATGACCAAATTCAATTACTACGGAGACCGAACAACAACATACCTTGCCTTTTCTCGATGTTTCACTCCATAACTCACCTGACAAGATCACTACATCCATCGACAGAAAGACAACCCGCATCGACCATACATCCACTACCTGTCCAACCACACACACACACACACACACACACACACACACAGATTAAACGCCCTTTTAATATCAACTGTAAAAAGAAGCGCCAAATCCATCTGTAACCCCGCCCAGCTATGTGCTCAGATAGATCACCTCAAGAGAACTTTCATCACCCTCAATGGCTATCCCAAACACCGTGTAGAACAGACTATAGCTAAAGCTCTCAACCAGCAAAACCAACGCCCACCAAAAATGAATCATCGCCAATCGGTATTCCCTACCGCCAGATTAGTCATTACATCAGCCGACTTCTCAGAAAAACTGTAATCACAGACGTGACATTTTATTCAGACGTGACTTTGAAGGCCATCCTAAAACCAAATGGACGAGGTGCCAGCAATCAGACTACGCACAATCCCCGAGGCTGCATATACCAACTAAACTGCAACTGTGGCAGTAGCTACATTGGAGAGACATCACCAAGACCCAAAGAACACAAAACATCTGTTGAAAAAGTTGACCACTAATCTGCCCTTTCAGAGCATATAACTAACAACCCCACCCACTCCATTGACTGGCAACAGACTAGCATCTTGGCTACCAATGTTCACGATTGGCGAAAACGGAAAATACGAGAAGCCACCAACATCAGGAGATAAACCCCAGAGATTAATAGAGATCAAGGTGTATACCTCCCTACTGCCTGGAACATCATAAAAACCGAATGACACTCGCCTCTATTGTCACTAATTGGCTGTATATCACTCTGCTGTGTTCACATCTCCTTATCCTCATTATTTGTGTCAACTGGCTTTACCTTATCCCAATTATAGTTTTTATAACTGCTTTTTTATCTGCCCTCATTGATTGATTGTTTGTACATGTACATCTCTGGCTTCCTGTGAGATGCTGGTGATCTATAGCCCTGTTTTATATTGTATTGTCGTCTATAGTGATATATTTTTATGATAGCGTACTAGTTTTAAATTAAGAGCTGTGATATTCTAGTAGTTTTACTGTCCTTCGATGACAGGTTTTTATTTTCTCAATTTATTTTTAATTGATATGAATTACATTGTTCTCGTCACGATATGGCTGAGATAATGCCGACGTGACGTTAAATCTCACTCACAAACCCTGGCTTCCTGTATATATAGCATATATAACATGTTTTCTACACCTGTCTTTAATCACCTGAAAAAGGGGCAAGAAGTGGCCCAGAAACGTTGCGTTATATAATAAATAAGAAGTATCTATATACTTGTCTTATAAGGGTCGTATACTTTTGATCCATATTCTAATACAAACCTGTTTAGGTACAAATATGATGTTTAAAGAAAATCTAGATGTGATGTTTGGAAAATCGGTTCCCAAAGCATAAATAATTTGCGAAAAAATAGGAAAAGAAATGGGTCCTTGCTGATGTTCTCTATTAACAACGTTTCCCATGGGAAAAATCCAATTGGTATTTAGAAGATATTAGCTACTCTGTTTTCAATTTTGCGGTCCTTTATCGTTGATTTAAGACCGCTAAATTAAACATTTAAACATTTAGCGGTCTTAAATCAACGATAAAGGACCGAAAAATTGAAAACAGAGTAGTTTTATCTTCATTCTAGCACGACTGATAAGCGTTTTAAAACCGAACTGTTTGGCGCGCAAGAACACAAGGCGTGAAGAGGCCTTTTTCCTGGAAATCGCTTGGAATCGTCCCGTTGAATGACAGGTTGTGTAATGAACAAAATAAGACATTTTCAACAACATAAATGCTTTATTTCAGGAACCAGTATGCTTGTATTTATAACAAGTAGCATACTTTATACTGTGAGCAAGTACAATTATTTTATTTTTCTCAAGCGAATTATTGACCGCCCCTACTGTATCACAATCGATTTGCCCCATTTCAAGCCGTGAACTCGCTAAGTTTAGTCGCCGCTAACTTTATTCACGGGAATCATTGTTGATAACCACCCTACTATTCCCTTTTTGCAAAAGATCTGAAATGCCACGTTTTATGTGGGATACATGGGCAGTGGAAGCGGAAGGACTGGGTATTACGGCCGGGTCGGAAGCGGTCAGGTTAGGACATGTGGGCCGACGTGTGTTGTCGACGTCATGCCAGCTAGATCTGACCCGGTTCGAATATACTGCCGCTTTTGCGCTACTGACGGATTTTCCAGCATTGTAGTTTCTTCACTGGGAATAGGGTCAAGAAATTTGTCTTCAAACCATTCGCTTTTCACATCAAAAACAGCAAAGTTGCTGCCGAGGTAGAAATTGCCGATGTCCGCATGTTTGTTTACAAACAATAGGGTCAGCGAGTTCGTTGTATTCATACGCGGTGAATCGGTCACTTTAATTATCGGTATTAAACTGCCATTTAAGTACGATTTTGATGTGCTTTCAGCCAATCAGAATCGAGTATCACACAATGTCGTGCTAGAATTGCAGTTCATCAGTAAAGTACACATTCAGATAGTTTTGTTGAGGAACTGATGACTCAGCTGGTTACAGAGTAGATAGCTGACTTTGTCGGCTGGCCTCTCGTGACCGACTCTGAGACTGCTGGTTCCAATCCTGGACTGAACACCCAAAGGCCATGCTCATTAAATGAGGTTTTTGAAGTTCCCGAGAAAGAGATTTGGTACTTGCAAAGAGCTGGGTTCACTTTTCAGAGAAACAGAGTCTTTGAATTTCCTCACTTGTAGGTTATTCATGTTGTCTGGCATTCGGATCCTAAAAGAAAAGTAAATATCAAAACCACAAAGAAACCAAGAAGTTAGCTTGATGAATGTTCATTTATGGCATGGCTGGATTAATTCGTCCGGATGGATGAAGGTCAGTTGTTCGGTCTAGAACAGTTCATCTCCAAAGAAAATCTAATCTTGGCGGCCCACTCGTTAAGCACTGTGTACTTAGTCATTTCCGTCAAGTCGGGTTTAGCGCCGACACAACGTGTGCCAGTTTGTCAGTGTTGAACAGCTACTGAAGTATAAGACAAGGCTGTTCAAGGTGCCAAGCAAAATCTATCTGCAAGTCCTTAATAGAACCCTATTAACCCCTGAGACCTCAGCCCAGTTGAGCCTCGCAGTCAGTCCTGACTAAAACCCTTGACACAATGAAAGTACAGATGAAATATGTACATGTAGGCAAATGCCACGAGAAAAGGGCATTTGTTGATGGTCTGAGATGTCAGGATAGGATGCTGGCTGGAAAGTGCTGTTCCGATTCCCAGGTTGACTGGCCTAAAGGACAACCATGTCGCCTGACAGGATACCCGTAGCTTAAACAAAAGAGACACAATGTTGCACTTCAGTGTTACATTCCTGATATAACATGGTTTATACATCGTTTATGCATTGAACGAAATATTTCTAAGCATTTGGTACTTGCATAACCAATGTTTGTTTGAATTCATTTGGTTTACAAAATCTTTCTTATTTAGTACAATTACATTTTGACAATGTATCCAAATACCCCTAAAGAACAAAATCCATTTTACATTTTCCTTGGAAGTACCTGACAATCTTCTGCTAACCAAGGGATCAGCTATCTAGATAACATAAACAGACAAGTCTAATGTAATAATCACTTAGTCCAAATCCATGCGCAAATTTAAATCTGCTGGCATGACTCAACTGTATTATGACATTTAGGCTGATTATCGCAATATCCAATCAGGGTTGTTTCGAGACAATCAATCAGTCTGTTCTGAAAACTGAACGTTTACATTTTCTGCATTTTCACACCATAATCATACCACTGAACAGTTGATGTCAGCCTTTGCATAGTCTCTACTTCTCTAATCGTTTTGATCACCTCTGTTACAGAAAACTCTGATGCAGGTTGACATCGGAATTTTAAAAAAGAAACAGTTCCATTGAAATTGAAAAGACATATTAGTGAGATGGGGGTCAATAATACAAACAGTAACTGGGTTAAACGTAGTCGTGCTTCGTTTGGAGCTTAAACATTACAGTAGGGGATGTAAGGAAGGGAAATAATACTACAGTGACTGTGAGACAGGTTATGTCGTACTAGGTAGTATCTATTTCAATTCTGCATGATCGATGCTGGCACTAACTAGTGTGTGTCTGTGTGTGTGATCGAGGTGAGATTTGACAATCATGATGCAATCCTTACTATTTGTTAAGTCAATTACCCCATACCATAATTATCAGTCACATTTGAACCGTTTCATAATTTGCTTGTTATTTCTGAATTATATACAATTATAATCAGCTATGTGTCGTTAGCTTTTGAATGATATCCAATAAGAGTACTGCAGTAAACCCTTACCAAATAGACCCGTGAAGATCCGGGGTAGAATAGGTCTTCAGCAACCCATGCTTGCCAGAAAAGGCGACTATGCTTGTCGTAAGAGGCGACTAACGGGATCGGGTGGTCAGGCTCGCTGACTTGGTTGACACATGTCATCGGTTCCCAATTGTGCAGATCGATGCCCATGTTGTTGATCACCGGATTGTCTGGTCCAGACTCGATTATTTACAGACCGCCGCCATATAGCTGGAACATTGCTGAGTGCGGCGTATAACTAAACTCACTCACTCACCTTACCAAATATATAAGAAAAATATCATATACCCTGTAAGACGTGTTCGGGAGTTACCCATACTGACAAGACGATGGATGTCTTCTTACCTCTGTGATTACAAGACGACTCAGCAAAGTCCGGATGAAGCTGATCTAAAAAAAGACAAACCTTTTACTGGGGATACCTTGGTGCACGCGCTTCCAGTTATTGTTCTTCCATATGCGTAGAATCTAGTTGTTATCACACATATCACAAGTACGGAGGTGAGATCGCCAAACAAAACGAATGTGCCCGTAAAATAAACACACTGAATAGATATATGTTTATCCTTGAGTCGTAGATGTCGGGCCTTATTTGTTACTTAAGCAGATTCCTCCACATCTCTCCAATGTTACAACTACAGTTCTGTCGACAATACATTTGAACAGAAACAGCTTCTAAATGCCAATCAACGAAGAAACAATACATTTTTTTCGCCAAAACCACGAAACCAGAAAAGGAGAAAACATGGACTGATGCATTGTTTATTCAGAAACAGTGAACGAAGTATTTATGTTTGTAAAAACACTGTACACAGAGTATTGTTTCCTACTGAAACAGTGAACACATATAGGTCCCTGAGGAGAATGTGTGTAGATTCAAACTGTGCGCTGAGCTAAGGGAAACATTGGCGCCATTACACCAGACAGTTTTTGTATTGTACGGTTGTTATTTCAGACACAGAAAGGCGTTTTAAAATGCTTGATGCGATGCAGTAGAGTTATGTTCTATTCACGTCCCCGAGGGATATCGCTGTGTTAAGAACGGGATCATTCCTGGCTGACAGTGTCCAGGACAGTGTTGGAGCTAACAGTGACGTTTGACACGGAGCCTGTGTCCCCGACTTTGTTGACGCCGAGTTGCTGGATGACAATAGCATAGGCGACGATGGTTCCTATGATCTGTAAAATAATAACGAAGCAATAAACATAGTGAATGAGTTATATTCTACGCCGCTTTTAACAACATTTCTTGCCGTGTTGGCTTGTTGTGGGAGGAAAGAAGAAAATATGTTATTATACGATTTTTAGAATTTGGTGTAACTCAATACTGATGATCGTAATAGAAACACAACAACTGATGCATTGGCAAATTTAGCTATACGGTATGATAAATACCTACAATAAGTTGAACAGTGTAATGTGTGCAATAGCCGCCAGCTAAAACATAGCTCTGGTTCTGAAGGATTCGGTCTGTGTATTCCTTGCCTTAATAACATCGATCATGTTTAGAAAAAAAATCAAAGCGATTAACTCATTCATTCATTCGACTGCACATTTAATTCCATTGCTGAATACTGTATAGCCAAGACATCTGTTGCAATTATTTATATATCGTTTATCACCATTCCTAATCCACATCAACACGGCATGGCACATTGACTTATCATCCATTCCGTGGCCCTCAGACACTTTCATTAATTACTGTTTATATTCTGACATATATAGCCTGTAACCAATATCCCTTGGTCTCTGTCAATAATCGCGCTCACACGTCCCAACGTCAAGGGCCAACATCACTGTCATTTTATCTGTTCCCTGTTGTCCATTTCAATATGTGTGTTTACAATGACATTGTTAGTCAGACCGGTATTCCGACTGCTTGTGTGTGGAGGACCACGAGCAGGAAACGGTTGAGCTGGAACTCCGGCCGCCTCGTGTTTGTTCTGGAAAGTGACAGCGATGGTGTCCTTGTTCCCAAAGGGTTCTTTGTCGACAAAGACTCTTTGACAATTAGTTAGGGTACGTTATCTGTGCAGGCTCTGTGCAAATCTCAGTGCACAAAGTTATCTAAAATATACAGGTTGAATTTTCCAAAACATTCAACCCAATCACGAAGAAATCAATAGAAACCGCATCCAACTGCACCTAGTCTTTTTTTGAACCGCATTTTAAAAATACCTCATATCACCTAGTCATTTGGTTTGAACCGATGCTCATTTTTAAAATACTGTCATGTCGACTTCATTTCAAAGGGTGACCATTCAAATTATGCTGGAAGTGGTGCAGATGTACAGAATAATCGTCTTCGTAATAAATATGTTTAAGTTCCTAGTTCCATCAGACTGTTTCCAAAACAGAGAAAAACACAGTTATGACTCCATCCTAAATTAATGCCGGCATGCCAATAGGTCTGTCAGTAATAAAGTAGATGCAAATAAGGGAAACTTATGACACACGCACTAATCACACAACCAGCGTCATAAGCGAAGTCACCTGGGAATGTCAGAAGGATGTATTTCACTTATATGGGGAAAACGTAACAATCAATACGTGGCATCTGGTATGGAGATGACCAGACATTACCAGGAATGGGAATTACTGGGAAGCACAGTCTGTGTACTTTATCGAAGACACTATCAGACATGATAGAAAAAACAATATATAAAAGGGAATAAACACTCAAATCCGAATGAAATTCCAATCCTGCTGTGACACAGTTTTGGTGCTTGGGAAAAGTATATTTCGCGCGGTAACCGTTCTCGTTGATTGAAATGTGGGACTCAGTGAGTGAGTGAGTGAGTGAGTGGAAATGCTCCGTTTAAAATTACGGATCTGTGAGTGAGTGAGTGTGTATGGTTTTACGCCGCTTTTAAGCAATATTCCAGCAATATCACGGCGGGGTACACCAGAAATGAGTTTCACACATTGTGCCCATGTGGGGAATCGAACCCGGGTCTTCGGCGTGACGAGCCAACGCTTTAACCATTAGGCTACCCCACCGCCCCTACGGATCTGTGGTACACGGTTGTTAATAAAGTGCATTTTACATTTGAGAAATTCGTAGAACCCTTCGATAGAGTGTCTGGTACTGACAAACAATGCGTCATAACTGGAGGTTGACTAAGGGATCTTTAGTTCGAATTCCAGACATCCCACGACTAAGATCTGCAATACCACACCCTGACTAAACGGTTTTGCAGTGCGACCTTCATAATTTTGAATACATCTGTGTTGGTATCTCAAACGTGTTTTGTCTTCTTAATGTAATGTTTATAGGTATATTCCTCTTATAAGGATATTTACCATCCCAATACACAATCGAGGGGCTACATTTTATGTCCCTATATCCACATATGAGGAGTGTGTTCACGAAACTTACTGTGATGAGCGCTGGCCTGTTGACTGTAAACAACCCCATGGCTGTTATGCCAATCCTGCGCCCAGACACCTGGCCAAGGAACACTAAAAGCTGCAATGGTTACATCGTTATTAGAAAAAGCAAAATGAAACGAAATCAGTAATCAAAGAGTAGGTAACTGAAGCTGATAATCCTCACCTTGACCAACATTCCATTGACATTACGTTGAATCAGTTTAATGTGAGAGGAACGCCCTCCTCTGTGGTTATTTACCAAACAAGAGCAAATAATGATCAGCTCGACCTGTCTGGGATAACAACCCTCAGGTTCAGAAGAGTCTAATGGGCTCAAAGAGTAAAGTTTAGTGGCATGGATGACTTTGTTACAGAGCTGATCAAAACTAAAAGATGAATCATATATGTATCCACATATGTATGTCAGATACTATTTGAAGCAAGAGTACTGTAAGTCCCCATGGTCCCTAGCATGGTGATCTTACTTCAGTTGTTGGCAATATATAGCCTGTTTTATATTGTATTGTTATCTATAATTATGTTTTAGTGTTAATTACTAATTTTAAATTGAAATCTGTGATATACTAGTTGTTTTACTGTCCTTTGCTGACAGTTTTTTTATAATGTACCTTTATTTATTGTAAAATTAGAACTTGTTTGTAGTCACGATATGTCTGAAATATTGCCGATGTGACTTAAAATCTTAACTCACTCACTCACTCAGATGCGATTATCTTATGGCAGACAGCATTAAATTGTTCTTGATAGAACAAAGTATCATTTGAACATGGAATAGACACATATTTGGTCTATTTTCCTGAAGGCATTGGCTCATTAATACATTACACAAAGGCCAGAAAGACGCCATCTGGAGTGTGTTTCTTGTGGTTATAAAACGGTCCTATTTTCAATAATATGCAAGAATAAACTACACAGACATACATGAATTCCACTGAATCGCGAGAACGTTATCAATGAATTGCAATCAAAAGAGTAATCCGTCATTATGTAACCTTTGGTCCACCACAATGCAATAGCCAAGCACTGTGATGGAAAGTACAAACGAAAATCAAAAGGTATGAAACATATTAATATGACAAATACTGGGAGAGAGATATGTAAGTTGTTTAAACCAGTAGTATACAAAATTGGGCTACGGGACCAGGTCCCCCCCCCAAGGGCTCAGTTTAAAAATTGAGCCCTTTGGAAGTCCCTAATCCTGTAGCCCCATTATGGATACTACTACTGAGGTGCATGCAAAATTTGATGAAAATCGGTCGAATAGTTTCTGAAATATTGACTTTTAAGTGAGCATGGGTGGGTCGGTCAGGAAAAAGGCTCGGGTCGCCTCGGGGGTGGTTGCTCCTCGGAGCGCTGTGGGCGGACGAGTCGCTGTGCGTGTGCATGTGTCTCTCTCGGCTTGGTGTACGGGTGGCTGGCTGGCTGGCTGGCATTAAGCAGAAAAATAGGCATGCAAGACTGATAACAAATCATGACGAGATGTATCATGACGGGATGTATCGAGGCGCCGGCAGGTAGACTTGCCAGATGGTTTGTTTTTTAAGCCAAGCTTTGGCTTTCTCTTCCGAGACTCGTGCGGCTTTGGCGAGTTTCGGGATGGCATCCGCGCCTTTCCAGTACCAACGCGGGCTGTAATATATTTTCTCCATGATATATGTACACGTGTGCGTATGCGTTCAATTATTCGAAACATGTTTGTGTCCGTACGCGTAAGTGGTGACTACGTCGATGGCGATCCATCGTTTCGTGTCCATGGGAGACAGGAAGGTCTTGTTGATTCCCAGTCCATATATCCTGTGTCCGTCGCTTCTCAGCATGTTCATTTGGTGTTTGAACGTTTTATTCTTGAACAGGTCTTCCTTGAATCTGGCGTGCTTGATGTGTTTTTTCACCATGTGTTTTTTCACGCCTTTCGCCTTCGGATTTCGTCGTCGTTGGTTTTCTTGATGGAATGCATCTTGGGTCTCAAGCCGACGTATTCGGCAATCGGCGTTGCCAGCGCATTCGTCCTTCATCTTGCCGAGCACTTTTTTGTTGACTTGGCTGTGCATAGGGTGATCTTTAGAGTAGTCACTGGTGTCGTACAGGTGCATGTGTTTCTTCATGTCCTCGTGCACGTCCTCGGTGTGAATTTCCATCAGCAGGGAATCTGTGTCCGTGTACAGCACTTCGCACCTGTCGC
Source organism: Haliotis rubra (assembly GCF_003918875.1). Classification (NCBI taxonomy): domain Eukaryota; kingdom Metazoa; phylum Mollusca; class Gastropoda; order Lepetellida; family Haliotidae; genus Haliotis; species Haliotis rubra. The sequence continues at coordinate 59,282 of NW_025765464.1, read as the reverse complement.
CCTACTGCTTTTTCAGCTCGTTGTAGTAGAAAGTGTTTGGATTAGTCGAGGATGCTCATCCCCATGTAAACGGGCCGGTTGAATCCACGGAGTGTAATGGGTATTATTTTTGTGGTGCTTGGCTAAACCACCTTTTCTACCGACGGCGACTTCTTTAGGATTCTTGGTGGTGACTAGTTGTATCGGTGTCGTCGTCGCTTCCTCCGTCAGTGTTTCCTCCTCCTGTTGCACATCCATGTTGTATATTATTATCATTATTATTTTTTTCTTCTTTAAAATGACAATGCTTTGCCGTGATGATCGACGTGGTCACCAGGGCCAAACACATGACGTATCTGTGGTAGAGCACGCAGCTGACGGCGCTCAAAGCGTGGTCGATGAACGGATCTTTCTCGAGATCTTCCCACAGGTAAAGTCGACGTTCCGGTGGAATGGGAAGGAAGTACGACGCTACGCCGGTGTAGACCTGCGTTATGACAGACCCTATGGTTTTCGTCATTTCGGCGCCGAGTCTGGCTTCGTATCTCACGTACAGCTTGTCGATTTCTTCGGCTGGCATTTTGTGAATTTATCGCGAGTGTGGTCGCCCCCACCCAAGTATTGTTTGGCTTTGCCGCTGACCGCGACCACCACCAGTCTCTCTCGCTGGTCGTTTTTATCATTATTATCATCATCCAACATTTGTTTGAGCAGTTCATCGCACTCCATCTTATGATGTAACAAACGATTTTTAAGTCTAATAAAATCAAATGCGATGTACCAGAAACACAGCGAGATGAAAGTCAAGTTGCACACAACGATAGTTTTGAACATCGTTTTTGCTTGAGTTATGCTAGAATTTGATGGAATTTTGCTAGAATCCTGCTTAAGCTATCAGACTTTATACGCAACAGGTTGGTCGGTTTTCAACAGGAGTTTGGCGTGTTTCGTTTGGGCGAGCTGTTTCTTCACTCGTTCTCCTTCTTGTTTGGTTGGGATCACGTCGTTTTCTCGCAAGCAGTCCTCGAACGAATCCCTGTCCATGCAGTGAAACAGTGCGACCCATCGCGTCTGTTCCCGTAAATCTTTCTGAGTCAGAACCCAAACGCTATGCTTCCTGTGTCGACCCGAGAAGGCCAGGTACAACAGCACGTCTCGTTTTTTAACCATCTCCTTGTTGGCACTGCAGTCGTCCAGGATGAACAGCATCGATTCTCCTTTCAGCTTGTCATGGTAAGCGCGCAACCAGTCCTGCAGACGAATTCCAGGATCGATTTTGTGCACGTTCTGGTCCGTCATCACCCACGGTCTCTCTGTGTACGCTATGTTCACCCGTAAAGTGGGGCGGAGAACCTTTCAGCATGTCCAGCACGAATGCTGTCTTGCCGCACCCTGTCTGACCGCACACGATGGCGCAGTGGGGATCGCGATGTAAATCAATAAATGGCTTGCACGAATCTTCCATTGTCTATATTGAGTTGCGCATCCATAATCACGTACAAATATGAGTCGTGTAGTCTGTCGTCGTCCATGGATCGCATGTCCAGCCACAGCGCGTAATGCTTATCCAGGTACTTACGTCACGTCACGTAGGTGACGAGTGTCGAGTGTCGCTTGTTGGCCGTCAGTTTTTTATCTCGTCCCACTGTTGATGAGCTCGCATGCCTTGGCTGAACAGCTGGTTGGGCACACCTTCGACAGTCACTTCCACTTTCGTGATCTCTGGATTTCAAGTGAGTTCGCTGTTTCTTCGAAACGGAACGTACTCCACCACGGGAGTGATAAAGATGCCTTTCATCGATCGAGCCCGCACGTTCAGGCTGATGTTCCACAGCGTGTTGCTCTTGTCCTTGACGGTCATCCGGTGTCGCAACACGCAGTCGTACAGGATGGACAGCTTTCCCGAGTGCTGTTGGCGAATATGCCTGGCCAGTTCCCATGCTCATGACCATGTCGAACTCCGGCGAGATGTTGTCAATGATGATACGTCATTATTCCGACAAGGTCCTTCATACGCCATGTCATTGCGTTCGTTCGTGGCACCTCCTTCCCGCTGATTTTGATGGTGGTTTTCTTGAAGATGGCACGACCCAGGTTGTTCACGATCATGCATTTGTTCATGCATGGACTCCAACCTGATCTGAAAAGCCAGTTGAGTCGTGCCGGGGACGGTGATGTCGTTCGTGCTTAGTTTGGGGAATCAAACCAGCAGCGTTTGGTTTTGATCGATCGTGCTCGGATTGTTGGTGATCGTCACCGACTGACGCACGGCTTTGACACTCAGGGGTTCTCTTGATCTTCGGAAAGTATCTAGCTTTCGCCCGTATTGCAACATTGTTTATATTGAAACTATGTATATTATAAGTTTAATATAAAAAAATGGCTGACGATATTCCCCATGGACGATTTCGACGTACACCAGCTGAACGACAATGATGCAGCAGCCATGCACACCTCGTTCATGGGGGACACCGTGCGCAACGAGCTTTTAAAGCAGCCTGTGGACGAGTATTACGAGGCCCTAAAGCGTGATAAAAATTTTGTCGAACCATTGTGTCGATACTATCCGAAGTTCAAAATCGACAACGAAGGGACACTGTGATTGAAAGCTCATCCGGAGGTCGATCTCATGAACAAACACACAAGAAAACTACTCACCCTGTCGCCAGTCGCCGTAGCGGTAGTCACACGATGAACTAAACCTGCGAGATTACGTCGGCGCACGACTCAAACAACTTCTGTTGAAGGTTATCGGGGATATGCAAAGCGTAAGGACCGAATTCTAAATCGAAAAAATATTGGTCACGTACTCGAACGAAGCCTTGCACGGTTTCGCATTTCCTGTTAGGGAAATTCGGGGTCTAGGCGAAGCCTTGAAATGTGCGCTAAGAACTCGTGAACAACATGGCTAAACTGAACTAAACTAAACTAATCGCTCGTGAGTAAAGAAAACTCGTGGACGCCGAAGCCACGAAAAACATCATCGAGAAAAGATCACGTAACCATCGACCGAGTCTTGAACGAGGAGAGCACGTTGGCCGACAGGATCCAAATTCTGTTCCGGGCACAAGGAATCACCATCGCCAGTGTTCTTACAGCTTTGGGCTTGGTCGTATCGCTGATGGGCGGTGGTGGTACACCACCAAGCCCAACACCAACAAGCCCATCATCAGACGATGACGTCAGAGACTGGATCAAAAAACATTTGAAATCTCTCGGCGAGGCCCTGGCTAAACTGGCCGGCAAAGCCGCTGAAGCGCTGCCTGGCATCTTGGGCAGCATCGTTTACTGGTTGTTAGGCTTCTTGTCGAAAACTGTCACGTGGCTTGGTCAAAACCAGTGCGTTTTAGTCGTCGCTGTGTAGGGTCTAGTGTATGTCGCAGCTAAGCAATTTTTAACCAAATAAGGCACAGCCAACCACAAGCGCTGTTTTGCGATCGACGTGCCACTGATTGTTTGCCTACATGTGATGGGGCAGCTGCTGCTGTTGGTTGCATGGTGGTGCTACTTCTTCCGGTGTCGGTGCCACAATGCCCGTTTTGTACAGCGACACGACTCGACTCACGTTATTGACGTCCTGGTTCAAACCAAATTTTGATCAGCTGTCGTGATGAAGATTTGATTGTTGTAGCCCACCACTCTGTTCACCCTCAGTCGCATGTCGCTCGGAGCCATGTACAGTCTCGCGCCGAAACACATAGTCGACTTTCGACCGGGTGTATTCTAGCCGTTTTGATAGCGTTCGATGGCACTCGGTAGATCGACCGGTCTAGCAATGGCATCATCGACGTTAGCCTCGAACTGTTTCTGTGCGTCGTAAGCCGACCCTTCACGACCCACGATGCTGGAATGCATTTGCGTTTGCGCGTCCAGGATAGCCCACATGTATGTTCAGATCGAATCGTTCAATCTGACAACTCCGACACGAGTAAACCCTTTCGAAGTGTCCAGCATGAACATTTTCCAATCATCCGCGGGTCCCTGCTCAAACCTCCAAACGCGATAATCCTTGCTGTCGTTGAAAGCCATGTAATCGTCGTTCCACTCGTTCGTCGTGACGTAATGATACGACTTGTAACCCCAATCTTTCACTAGCTGTTTGCTGGCTTACACGAGACATGTTGTGAATGATGGGAATGCGCAAACCGTGGTTCAGACCCGGCAAATCCCAATCGACCGTCTTCGGATCTAGTTCGAAGTCACCGCAAATGCCATCGTACGCACGTCGATCGTATGGATTGTTTACGGCATTCCAGGCCTTGTCCTGCGGAATCGGGACGCTGATTTCTTTCAGGATACGTCTGATCTGGTAGTAAACATGAAACGAGAATACAGACCGACTCAGCGCATCACGACGAGTGTCATTCAACGTCACGCCGCACACAGTTGTCGCGCACCACACGGCGAAAATGAATTGATTCTGCCAGAACTGCATCGGGTTGTTAAACCAAGCGTGTACCGTTTTCACATTCGGGACCAAAACCCATAATTTTTAAATACGTCGATGAACCGAACGATGAAATGTCAACCATCCTTTGCATCGACCACAATACTCGGTTGTGTGAGATCGGTAGCACTTATATTATCACTTTTAGAATAAAACACACCCGGTTTGTACATATTGAATTGTTATATATTTGTATACATATCTACTTTTCAATATGTACGTGACGCTTCTGGGAATCATGAGCGGCGAGTCCGTTCAACTGCAGCACGCGATCGATAACACGTCCGGTCAGCTCGAAGTTGCGCCTCTGCGATATCACCTACTACCCGCGATGGACCAACAACAATGGCAGAAACAACAGGCTGTTTGTCAATAACGCCCGCAACCAAATAAAGGATGAGTTCGTATAACGGATGGCTACTATAGCGTGTGCTCGCTCAATGAAGAAATCTTCAAACCCATGGGAGCCGAACTCAAAATGAACGACTCGAACGGCATGGTCGTTTAGCCAACAATGGAAAAAACGACTTGAAACTCAGTCGGCCATTGGCTAAAACGCTCGAGTTTACGTTGAACGACATACAACCGGAAACCATCGTGCGAAATTACCCGATCTCATTCCGTACTGCGAAGAGTGCATTCATCTCGATCAGCTGAAATCGACGGACAACGTTCAAGGTGAACAACCTTCCACACTGCTGAGAGCCGTGCCGGTGAAAATGGAAAAGTACAATGACGGCAGAACAGAATCGTTTTCATCGCGGCAGTACAAATTAATCCGAGGCAACATCACAGAATTGAAAATTTCGGTTTTAGATATTAAACATGATCCAATAAGTATAGGATATCTCAGCGATACGATGCACATACGGCAATGATTGAGTCTCATGGTCCAGGAACACGCGTTCAAAAATGCGCCAACATAGCGATCTCAGACTCGGGGACAGGCGCGGATTCGATGAACCCGGAGTTCAAATCGAAATCCACGCTATACATCCAAGTCTAACTCGCGTAACGTCATTGAAATCGTGAAAGGGATCAAACTCCGCTGGGCCAAACAACAACAATACCAAGATTGCTCCATTTACGTGCGGGTGAACGTTAATGCCTAAACCAGTCTGCAAGGAGTCACCGTGACCGTGGAAAACACAATATCGCTCGCCGAAATTCAAACTCGACAACATACATCTCATGGGTTTGAAGTGCACGTCCGAGGAATTATCCAATAACCAGTTGAAACCATTTAGTAATACATTATATATAAACGAGCTGAACCATCATCCCAATGTCACGCTAGCCGATCTCGGAGACACGAGGGGATTCGATCTGCCTGGCGGGGAAAACACGCTTACAAGATAACGTGTACAAACGACGAGAATCATCATCGAATCTCAGTTAAACTGGATTATTAACCTGGTCCTGACCTACCCCTATCTTATCATAGATAATAATGATGGTGGCGTCTCGCTAAAACATAACGGGATACTGCTGGGGAGGTTTGATCCTGGAAGAAGAACGTGGATGAGCATAGCACCATTACCAGATCAAACGGCTAACATGTTAGTCCCCGATCCCCAATGAGAAAAAAGCAGCGTTATTTTTACTAAAATATACTGATGTGCCAGACTCGTGGATCAGTATGATACAAGGTTCTACTCTTATTATCGAAGTATTTCTTGTAGATGCCATGGAGTAGATATAAACCTTCTGCATGGGTTAAAAATACGCTGGCATGATCGCCATCAACAAAAACGTTGTCGTATTTGTATAAAACCAGGAAGAATCCCCACCGCAAACCTAGATATTATGATATTTCAAAAGTATTTTATTGAACTCCAGACCATTTATATATACGAAAACTTGTACCTCATCAGCTTAAAGTATATTCATCAAACATTGACTGAGGACCAATTAAATATTATTTTATAAAAAGAGTATATATACAGAATGGGACTGTACCCAGTCGTGGATGAAGTGGCGAATACACTGGAAACCGTAGACGGGTTTCGTTTGTGACAGTGGGTGAGATCAAACAACAACTAGAACGTGAAAGCGATACTCGGTCGGCATTACAGAAAAAATATCACATGGCCGTCAATTCCGTGGACGGTGTTGACAGCGCTTTGATTTCAGTCAGCATGGGATTAGGCGTAGCAGGTGTCGGGTTATTATCCACCATCGTGGCCACACCCGTGGTGCTAGGCATCGAAAACACAGCCGGAGTGACAGGGTTGATGGGATTGACCCTAAAGTACGTGTCTCGCAGAGACTGCAACGTAAAGCATTGAAACACGACGAAATCAGAAGTCTAGCCGAAGCGAAGTTAACCACGATAGAAGATCATATTTCCACCACGCTCACCGACTCTAAAATCTCTGAGGAAGAGTTTCGTTTGGTGCTATCAGAAATCGCAAAATATCACAGAATGAAACAAGAGATTCAGACCAAGTCTCGTAAAAACGCCATCATTTGCGAAGACGAGAAAAAAAATTCATAGAAGGGAAGCAACAGGCCCACCAAGCCTTCATTACGAAAACCAAACAAATCATAGGAGATTCACAATAAACTGTTTCACGGACATCAACATAACGTAGCCAGCCATCTCAGCGAGCTGTAGGTAAATAGCCGAGCCGAGACACACACACACACTGTGTCTCACCCACAGCGCTCGCTCAATGCTACCGAGACGGCAGCGAGTCGACCCGGGGGAACTGCCGAGAGATGCGGTATGATTTAGTGGAAATCAACATAACGTTGCCAGCCAGTCGGTCGGCTGTACAAGCCGAGCCGAGCCACACACTGCGACTCACCCACAGCGCTCGCTCGGTGATACCGAGATGAAGACCTGGGGAGGAATTGCTGAGAGATGCGTTTCACTAGTCAGCCGGCCGTGCATCATCATAGCCGAGCCGAGAGACACACGCACACACACACACTTATACTCGTCCACGGTGCTCGCTCAAAGCAACCCCCGAGACGGTAGCGAGACGGTATGACTGCCGAGACCAGCGTTTCATTCAGCTAAAAACACCTCTCGCCTCGATAATATATAACACATACGACAATACGTTGGATTTTTAGCCTTTCGCCAGACTGACCCCATGCTCACTAAAAAGTGATTATTTCCTAAACTATTTGACCGATTTTTCATGCATCTCGGCAGATGGTTACACTTATAGCAAAACGGCATTGGGAACACTCTCGATGACTTCATTAGATTAATTAAGACCTAATTACGACAAAAAGTTGGACATTTTGCCTTTTCCCAACCGACCCATGCTCACTTCAAAGTCAATATTTCAGAAACTATTCAACCGATTTTCATCAAATTTTGCATGCACCTCAGTAGTAGTATCCATAATGGGGCTACGGGAGTAGGGACCTCCCCTTGGGGGGTACCTGGTCCCGTAGCCCCATTGTGTATACTACTAAACCTTTGTGAAAACCTTTCTTGTGGATGAAATATACTAGCCACATAAAGAAACTGTGCATTGTCAAAATATTATCCCAGTTGATAAGTACGAGAACAATGTCAAAGGTACATATAAACTTTAATGGAGGGATCATGAGACCATAACAAGTCGGGAGAAATTCAGTTGAAAAGTCAATCACAATGACGTCACGAGTCCACAAGCGGGACAGGGGTCAAACGACCATGTCACAAGCTCAATAACGGGTATGTCCACCATCGGCATTGAGAACAGCAGTGCATGGACGATGCATAGAGCCTATCAAACGTGCAAGGAAGGCTTGTGGGATGTCACGCCAGATTCTCGCAACTTCTGTTGCAAGGTCAAGGACGTTATCTGGCGGATGAGGAAGACGGCGTAGACGTCGATCCATCTCGTCCCAAACATGCTCTATAGGGGAGAGATCTGGCGAATTTGCAGGCCAAGGCAGTAAGTCAACGTTCTGGTGTTGCAAGAAATCCATAGCAACCCTTGCAGTATGAGGGCGGGCATTGTCCTGTTGGAATGTTATCCCAGGGCCATGACGTTGCAGAAAAGGAATTGCCACAGGTCGAAGAATCTGATCCCTGTAGCCCACACCAGTTAAGTTGCCCTGAACAATCACCAAAGGAGTTCTTTGGCGTGCTGTTATTCCACCCCAAATCATCACGGAACCACCACCAAAGCGATTCCTCTCCAAGACACAGGCCTGTGCATAACGTTCTCCCACGCGCCTATAGGTCCGTTGACGTCCATCACTGTGACAGTATTGTGTGGCATTCATTTGCTCTGTTTCTCTTTCCCGGAATGCACATGCAACAACGTATTGCACGTCTCAAGGACGAACCCACTGACGTCACGGAACGTGGCACGAGCATACATGTCACTAATCTCTGAGTTTAAATCCTTATGTATCTACACAGGTTTGATAAATTTAGATTTTAAATTTTTGTATGCACAGTTTCTTTACGTGCCTAGTATATATTTAAATAAATTACAGTGTACCCTGTTTATAATGCCACCCTGGATATAATGCCATGGTTTTACCAGAACGGATTTCCCGCCTATAAAATATCCTGGTTATAATGCCACCCTGGATATAATGCCATGTTTTTACCAGAACGGTCCTGAGAGGGTACGTAAGTCCCAAAACATTCAAAGTAAATTTTAACTTTCCGTTTTTTACTCTTAGAATATGTGTAATTTTAATGTATGGCCAGATATATCTAAATTGCTAAAAGCTGAGGGGATGATGTAAATCCAGCTAGGGCCCATGCAGGAAGCAAATGTACTGTCTGTCCCAATGGTCCCTAGTATGGTGATCTACTTTCAGTTGTTGGCACTCTATAGGCTGTTTTTATATTGTATTGTCATTTATAGGTAAAATATTTCAGATTTAATTACTAGTCTTAAATTTATTCCTGTGATAATTTAGGTATTTTACTGTCCTTCGTTGACAGGTCTTTTATATTGTCATTGTGTTTATTGATAATTTATAACTTTTAAGTCACAATATGGCTGAAATATTGCCGATGTGACTATAAATTTTAACTCACTCACTCATTTAACCAGAACGGATTTCCTGCCTATATAATACCCTGGCTATAATGCCACCCTGGATATAATGCCATTATACTCACGCTACGATAGTCCTCTTGACTGAGTTTCGCCACACCGATCCTTGGAAGAATATCCCGTGGGCGGTGAGCCTAATAACAGAAACAAACTTAATTGAATGTTAACAATCAAGTTCTCCAGAATATGTTCCAGAATGATTACAAATTCAAATGCCATTCGCGAAAAGATATCGTTTCTGCATATAGAGCTGTCATTATTGACTGCTGTCCCTATGCATTGACGGTAATATTTGTTTTAGACGAAATCATAAAAGTCGATGTCAAATTATGAAATGGATTCAGACTGTGATGGCTCAGTGGCTGATAATTAAAATATGAAGCCCGTTTCATCTTCTGATGAGGCTCTCAAAATTTGACCCAATGTTTTCAGCTCGTCTTCTTCTAGCTGAAAACGTACATTTTCTCGTCATTCTTTGCCATGCTATTTCATTTCGATGATATAATTCCTTAGTTTTGGGGACCATTTCATTGTAAAGTATGCTATATCTGGGATATATTCTCAGTAAATTACAGATTCATGCACACGTTGACACTGAGGTCCATCTGAGATTCGAACCCACACTGTCAGAGGGTTCATATAACATATGTTACATTTGACCACTTTCTAAAATGCAATTTGTATGCAACTTCCGTGCATGGATAAAGCGAGAAGCCATGATTTATCATGTAATCGTTCGTTGCTATGCTGTTTCAATTCGGATATTTTGCATAAAATCCCTTGCAAATATAATGGAATTCCAAAATAACCGTTCAGGTAATACCATGTAGCATGGTATCCGAATAGTATGTGTATTATACAAACTCACGTAAATAACTCTACCATGGCCAATAAAAGACAACTACGACAACATAGTGAAGGAGGAGGGTTAAATCCACGTATGTCAGTACAGTGGAAGCTGTCTATACCGGCACACGTCGGGACTGAATAAATAATCCGCTTTTGACAGCGTCCCGGAATGTAGAGCTGACATGGTTACCTACGGCTAGAACTAAACCAGTTTTATCACTCTCATATACATTGTTGTATAAGGTGGTTCTCTCAACTCCCTAATTACATGTACAAGTACACCCATACTGAACTAAGATTAAATTATCTTTGTCGGCAACCATGTAGTTTCAACACAGGATTACTGACTCCTTGCCACGCGCCGGATTAGACAGAGCTGATTACTGTATAAACACATATTCGGCTCATTTCATGCCGAGATCCGGAATTGACAGCTGCCGGATTGCAGAGTTTTTAAATGATGATAAATGTACTAGCCATGGACAGGACTGAGACTTTACGCCGATGTTGACAACTTGCCGGATTGGACAGCTGCCGGTTTTGACAGCTGCCACTGTTTGTTTCAAATGTCAGACATTGGAGGAGCCCAGGAACCCGATGATGTCAGCAATTTAAGGGTCGTAATGTGACCAAACATGAAACACTACCACTGGATTCTGGCTTTGGGAACGTATCTCTGAACAGTTGGATATGAACATCATCAGTTGGATTCCGCTCATATTACCCACAGTGAGGCGTAAATAGCTTTGCAAACATGGAGGCATTTTCGAGCATAATTAGTTATTGGTCTATAACATGCGCGAAATTGCTTGAAAATGTTCATATTTCCCCACCGTAGAAAGGTGCAAATATTTAATAGCTATCGATCGGTTATCATGTCAGACTTCCGTTGTCAAGTTGTGTTATAATCGATAAATTGTATGATTATTTTACGCGGCTTTGTTTATTTTTTCGGCTCAGGTTGTAAGTAGTGTAAGAGCATGGAAGCTTTTTTCTACTTCTGCGTGCGGATGTGGGGCTTGACGTCGCTGTTGGCAATATTGGTATGGACAATGTTGTTTTGAGACGTTGATAATAGGTTCCGTATTGTGATCGATGAGAGAAGTGTCTGGCTACAAAGCAACGTGACAATTCAAAGCGGTTCCTCGAATTACATGCAAAAAGAAACAGAAGTTTTCAAAACTGAAACAAATCTCTGCACTGAAGCACTGTCTAATACACGATACCAACTGTGCATTACTGTTAAATAGTGATGGTACCATGTGTTCGCCAAAAGGTCAATATCCTACCCAAACGAATTGATCACAAACACATGCACAGCCGAGTAAATTGTGCACATGTAAAATCGAGTGAGTGTGCATACGGTACATGTCAAATTAAGAGAGATGCATCAGATATTAGTTTTGTCGCTTATACGACATACATACAATGTCTGCTATAGAACTTTCTGAAAGTTTAACAAAGGTCTGGATAGTTGTAACCTTGATTAAGATACCTTTAGCAAGAATTGCCCCTTTTGGAAAGGTTCGGAACAAAAGAATGGTTGATTGAACCAAAATAATGAGTGAGTGAGTGAGTGAGTGAGTGGGTAAGTGAATATGTTTGTTGCTGTGTTGTTGTATGTTAATATCTTGAAGGCGGTTGCCTTAAAACGTGGCATCAGAAACATCGGAGGTTGACGTGTAAGAAATAGTTATCCACTTCTCTCTCTGGCCAGATCATCTTCAAGATTGTGATGATGAATTTCAGAGCAAATGTGTCTCATATTCCTTCATTTTTTCCCTATGGGGAATCAACACTGTATCCACACGGAAACTGAACCCATCCAAGTAATTAATGGCCAGAGAATCTTCAAGATTGTGATCATGAATTTCACAGCAGATGTGCAACGCATTTTATTCTCTTGTTGCTCTATGGAGATTAAAACTGTATCCATATTGGGAATTCAACCCTTCCCCCTAATTAATTGTCTAAGATTACTGATATGAATTTCACAGTACATGTACATATGTAACATATGTTTTCATTTGTTGCTCTATGGGGATTAAAACTTTATCCATATGGGGATTTGAACCCTTCCCAGTGATTAATGTTCTAAGATCATGATCATGAATTTCACAGCACATATAACCGGTTTACCGGTATTTACCGGTTCAGACATGAAAACGATACCTATCGCGATACGCTGATCGAAAACCGGTATTTTGACATGCATTCGGAAAACTTCGTAACACTCGGAAATCTTCGGATATTTCCGTTTTTTTAATTGTTCTTTTCCCTGTTTCATTTGTGCCAAATGTTACTTACATTTTTATTTTATCATGATTTCCCTGATGTATTTATACAGCTGTGTTCCCTCCTTCCATAAGCAGGGGCGGTGGGGTAGCCTAGTGGTTAAAGCGTTAGATCGTCACGCCGAAGACCACGGTTCAATTCTCCACATGGGCAAACCGTGTGAAGACAATTTCTGGTGTCCCCCATCGTGATATTGCTGGAATATTGCTAAAAGTCGTCTTAAAACCAAACTCACTCACTCCATAAAGCAACGGAATATCATCATCATCATCAGGAGGATCTGTCTTATGTATTATAACCATTGATAGTTTGAGTAGTCGAAGAGATAACTACTTGCAACAGTTATTAATATTACATTTGTCGTTTACTGCCGCACTCGGCAGTACACAATCTGTATGAAGGCGGTCTGCAAAAAAGGTCAGTATAAGACAGTCAAGTGATCGACACAAAGATCATCATCAGCATTCTTCAGCAGTAATAACGATTTGTTTACTGCAAATTTGACAGTTCATAATGTGTCTGGGGTGCTCGGTCAACTATTATCGGTTTAAACGCCAGCCCTTAGATTTACTGGGTTATGGTTAACTTTGTTTATTATTTTGAATCTCACCTGATGATTAAGCATAACTCCAAACACGGACGTGATTACAGCCTGTCCGAATGTTGAGACTGAGACAGCGATGAGAGTAGGAATCCCTTCACTTGGAAAATACCCCTGAGTAAAGCAGGATATACAGAAACAAACCAGAAGCATTGACCCCAAGTATATTCCAAACACAAGATATGAGATGACACGATCTGCCGTCCATGTAGCCTGGCACACCTTGTCATGCTGCCGGCGTAGTCTCTCCACCTCACCATCCTTCCAACTTCCGTCCTCATCTGCAGACAAAGTTTGCAGTTTCTCACATATATCCTCAAACTCTCTCTTCAACATATAGCACACAACGCTAAGAAACACTGAACATAGAAGAGCATGTATGTATGTCAGAATAGTAAAGTATGCATAAACGTATTTTAATACCTCCCACATAGTCGCATGTGGTTCTGCTGGAGAAAGTCTTATCTTAGTCATCAATGATGGTTCATGTCCATTCTCCTGATGGACGGATAATAGGGAATATATGGGGAATATGACTGAAACTGATAAACAGAGGTTCACGAACAGTGCAAACTGTTGTAGCACTAACGGAAACGTTGGCACCATTGTGATTTGCTCAAAACTCCTTGCAATCGCCGGGTAATGTTTTTGATTAAGTAGCATGAGGAAGGTGAATCCCCAAGAAGAGCGCAAGTAGGTGAGAATCATTAACAGTATCAACCACATTTTATGAGCATGTTCCCATTCCGCCAGAAGCATTGGAACCAGGCGTAGTCCGTTACCCCAGGCACACACTAAGAACACAAAGCAGTTGATGTTGGATACTGATATTGCCACCCTGAGCAACAATTTTCGGGATTCCGTTTTCTGAAAGTTGCATGCTTCGCAGTAAAGTCCAAACACCCGCAAATAGGTCTCCAGAGTTTTGAAGATGCAGCGAACTTTGTCCTTTGGAGAAGTGATTGTGACTTCAGCCTCTCTTGCCTTTCGATGACGGGTCATATTGCCTGACAACATTTCACGCAATTTCGTGGCCATGTTAACTCGTGAATGGAATGTACTGATCCATATTTGTGAGTAAATATGCCAGTGTCAGCATGCAAGGGAATTGCCGTCTTATTAATTTGCAGATAGCGTGCAGTACACCGCTCCATGACAGTTCTTCCCTCGGGCAAAATTGATGACTTGCTGATACGGGCAAAGCAGCACTGTTCTATTGTACAACACGGTCAATTGCGCCATTTCACAGTCAAAGCACAACTGCACCTGCTTCTCAAGAAACGTACATATTCAACACATGTGATCATTTCCATGGTTGTTTCAGTATCGGAAGGATTACTCATACACCTGTGCTGTCCTTGTTTCGGCGCGAGCAACTGTGAAAGCCGTGCGGACATGTCGCTGGAATGAATAATTGATTACGCTTCCACGACCGAGAGGTGAGATGGGGATATGCAAACAGAGAAAGCCATTTACGACAAATCCCAGAATTTTTCATGAAAACATATTTTTTTAGAAATAGGCATCGTGATAAGCAGAGAACACTTAACCCACAGGACAATGACCTACTGGGCAGTTCATAACTACAGTCAAACTTCTTACAAATGCATTTGTGAGTATTTAAATTGAGCCATATGGCAGCATTATGAAGCGTCTGAAGATATTTGGTGTGATAGAAGGTATCGCGGGCTCTTGAAGGTATAGGACAACTTTAAAGTGTTTTTGTTTTTCGAGGACTGTTCACATACATTTTATATAGCTAAGATAGACATATAGGTGGTGGTGATAATTATCAATCTGTTTCATATTCGTTTTTTTAAAAACAAACTCCTCGATCCCAGTTCACTGCAGAACTTACACATGGGAACTGTTTGTGTTACCCTGAACAATACAGACGATTCTCATTTTCTTTACTTGAAAACAAAGTACCCTTTCTAAAATATCTGTCGACCAAAGACAATAAAATAGGTAGGTATTTCACAGTTTTAGAATAATACCAAACTGACGAAAATTAAGACAGGAAGATACTTAATCCAACAGATTCATAATCGATTCTTTTCAGTTAAAACCAGGCTATAACCCACTAACAACCAAATTTGTACCACCTTACTGGGAATCAAGGGGTGACATGGATGAACTGAAACCATGATCTGAAAATGTGAATGTATGTCCGCTAAATCTGTGCCAAGGATGAAAAGCCTGTAATATAATTTGCGTGATCCCTTGTTATTGTTGTTCTCTTGTAGTCAGCCATGGATGATTATAATCGACGACTTCATTTTTGGGCTACTCAGTTCCACTAGGTTCTCTTGGCGGATCAAAATCACAGGAATACAGAAAAAAACATATACGGTCGGTTTCCAGTCATCTCCACCCTGAAGTGGCTGCATCCAAATTTTACTCCTCCTAAAGTCGGGCTTTGCGCTTGGAAATTGAGTGGGTGAGTGAGTTTAGTGTTACGCCGCACCCAGCAATATTCCAGCTATATGGCAGCGGTCTGTAAATAATCGAGTCTGGGCAAGATAATCCAGTGATCAACAGCATGGGCCTCAGTCTACGCAATTGGGAACCGATGAGATGTGTCTGACCACCCAACCCCGTTAGTCGCCTCTTACAACAAGCATGGGTTACTAAATATCAATTTTAACCCGGATCTAACACAAAGACAAATTATACTTTTGGACAAGGAACAAGTCAAACCACTCCGTTGAGGTTATTGGGAGAGAATGAAAATATTGGGTGTTCCTATGTTTGTTTGAATGCGTATGTTTTGAGAAGTATTGATTTAGTAATTCTATTCAAAACTGACAGCATTCAGCATACAGTACCTATTATAACTTGCAATCTTTGAGCAGAAGCTTGATAACGGTGTTAGTACCTACGCCGAAACGTCGTACTCATTGCAATAAAAAAGTTTACTATCCATATAAATTGGTTTTCCTTAATCTTTGAGGCTCCGTTTATCCAGACTTGAATCTTCCAAGGATGGAAGTACTATACATCCATGGGCTCAGCATTCAGTACAGCGTTGGAGCAAGGCTATATCGTGCCAAATGGTCTCATGCGTTTTTCTGAGGATATTTTGTCAACAAAACCATACATCATGAGGTTATCAATTCACCACGTTGAAGAGGCTCCGCGTCCACAACGAAATCAATTGATATTCCAAGGTATCGAGTTGTTAGAACAATTTACTGGAACTTGATATCTGCATAACGTTGGGTGCACGTACTGCACGTACTACTGTTCTTCTTTGATCCTAGCACGTTCATGTATCTAAAATCTATCATACAAATAAACATTAAATTATAAACCGTGCACATTGGTAGAGGATAAAAATCACAGATGTTTTGGTCAGTCAGTTCATGAAATGTCTGAAATTTGGCCCTGTGAGTTACACTATCTGACTGAAATGACTGTTCGTTGGTGATACTTCATATATGATATATATAGAATCTCACCCAAAGTGTCTTCTGATATCAATTATATCAACACGAGTTGATAAAGTTACAAGTATCCGAGGCTTGCCGAGGATATTTTTACTTTTATCAACGAGTGTTGATATATTTGACCCGCCGTGATGTTGATGGAATATTGCTAAAAGCGGCGTAAAACGAAAACTCAGGCAGTCAGTGATATATTTGATATCAGAAGACACGAGGGTGAGATTCTATTTATTATCAAAACTCACTCTTCATTAATTTTCAATGAAAAATGTACATCTCTGAACATGGTACTGCCATTAGACTTGCAGTGCAGCGATGTTGATTGTGACGTCATCAAGTACATGACGTCATAGCATTGTCAGGGCATTGTACAAAATCTACTGTCAAAGCGATATCTCCTAGGAGATATCGTTTGATCTCACACAAGCGATATCTCCTGTGGAACACAGTTTTGGATGATAAAACAAAATATGCATATTATTATTTTTTATTTCATATACATGTAATCAGATAAGAATCATCATTCATAGCACATACACAGAAGGGCAGGTCTTGGTACATACAATCATTACTTGTTACAGTTTAAGCTATTATGGCAAAGACTTTTTACAATTAGGCTTGGCCCTAATACACTTGCACCTATTTGTCTGGCACCTTTTAAGTCCTGAACAGCCACACTTGACAAAACCCTGCCCACCTATTTGGATGACATGGAAACTGCTTCTCGTAAGGAAACACGAGAGTCTTTGTTAATGTCTGTGGTCGTCAAAAGACGCTCAGGGCAAATGTCCTGTACAGTGTAACTGTATTCCGTTGCAGATTTTTGTTATATATGAATTTCCTTATCTTTGTGATTGTTGTACTGTTTTATTTACACTTGCGTCGTTTGGAAGGAGTCATTATCTAGGTAATATGAATGTTTTTTATTTGTTTTTTATTGCCGATGTGACGTTAAATATTAACTCACTTACTATTTGTTTTTAATCCGATTTGAAATTGAGTGTTGAAATAAACATAAACCACACCCACCCAGACATTTAGATATACACACGTATGTACAGCAACTACGCTTGTGTCAATACTGGATGACTGAGGGCACTTGCAGCTGCACACTTAACTGACGCTGGTATTTGTTAATTCAGTATCGATCTGGGCAATTCGTGGAATTAACAGTGACGATGAAACTTATGTCAAAGGACACGGTAAACACCATATTTTGGTTTGTTTGCTGACGTTAATTGCTATGCATTTGGATAATGGACTTCAAAATCCTTTAAGAGACGAGCCCACCGTCGGCAAGAGATTGACAAATATTCCCATAAACAGTACGTGCTGGGATAGGTTTTACAAGTGATTCCACTCCTGATGGCATCGTGTCCCGCATGTGCTTATATTCTTCAAACCCACACATGGCAGTGTATGTATGTTTGTGTTTTGCATGATTTATATGGAGATATAATCTTGTTTTTTCTTGTCTTGTCTGTAAGTAAGGGACCGGACGTAAACATGGTGGCTGTTCAGTTCCAATGTGTGGAAGATTTAACATGGGTTATATTTGGGATTTCACTTTCTCAATAAAGTACAGATTCTAGTACATTTGTTAGGTGGATTCGAACCCACACCCTCAGAGTTAGGCACTGGTCGCCAGCATACAAAGTCAGCCATCTAACCCACTAAGCCACCACGGCTTCTAAAAAATTGGTAATCGGTCAACTGGTTGTCGAGATCATGTACTTGGTGTACCCTTCTGACAAATGTTAATTGGCACGGCTCACATGGCCGAGAGATAAATGAATATACAATGCCATCTAGAAAGTGGTCATCGAAGGAGTACACTTTCTCGGTAAAGTACAGATTATAGTACATTGTTAGGTTGAGGGCTAAGACGGTTTATGTGTGCCACTTTTAATGAGTCTTAAAAGCATGATACACGGGTCTGTATATTAGTGGATTTACTGTTGACAAATAAATCAAGGTACTCTATTATATGGTCTCTGGGTAAACATTAAGAGTTTTAATGATAATTTCTAAAATATAATAAATATCAAACTGGGGTCCAGCCCGCTTATCTAGACTTGCCTCTTCGAAGGATAGAATTACTATACATCCATGGGTTCAGCATTCAGTACAGCCTTGGAGCAAGGCTATATAGTGCCAAATGTTTTCATGCGTTTTCTGAGGGTATTTTGTCGACGAGACCATACATCATGAGGTTATCAAGTCACCAATATCAAAATGATAGCGAAGCCAAGAACTCAGCCTACTGAATGTTCATGTATGGCATGGATCGATTAATTCGTCCTGATGGATGAGGGTCCGCATGCGAGTCTAGAACAATTCTGTCTCCACAGGGAGGCTTATCTTGGCGACCTACTCGTTATGCACTGTGTACTTAGTCCCTTCTGTCAAGTCAGGTTAACGCCGACCGGAAGCATGATAATATGTGGCGTGTTTGGCAATGTTGAACAGCCAGAGGATGTTCACGATGCCGAGCAGACGTTTTCGGTCAGTCCTCAATACAACTCGAGATACTTCTAAAGTAAAGCAACACTCAGTCGAAATGAAGGAAGTCTCTGCGTTCCTTGTCACAGTTGAGTAATCTGAAATGCGTGGGCACCGGGAAATCCTATCCTGCGAAATATGTAGTGGTTGTGTTAGTGTACATCTAGACTAACAATTAGTCTCTGAATATATATAATGTTCAAAGCAACAAATGTAAGTCCCCATGTTACCTAGTATGATGATCTACCTTCAGTTGTTGGCGATCAAAGGCGAATTTTTACATAGTATTGTCCAAAAGTACTTTTCTACTTTAAAAGATATGTGGTATCTAGTTTTAATACATTTTGTGATAATCTAGTAATTTTACTCTCTTTCGTTGACAGGGTTTTATACATTATATGTATGTATTATGAATTTAGAACTAATTTTAGTCACGATATGGCTGAAATATTGCCAATGTGACTTTAAATCATAACTCACTCACTCACTCAAAGCAACAAATAAACACATTTAAATTGAAAACATTCAGAGACTAATAGCATTGGGACTACACCAGCTGGGATCATTATCAATTAGAAGTCGCATCACATAACCATCATATAACGGTAGGCATATTTATTGGTCCTCGTGTTAAGCCCTGCTGTCATCACCTCATCACCAGTCAACTGACTGACTGACTTGAGTTTGGTTTTACGCCGCTTTTAGCAATATTCCAGCAACATGAAGACTGGGGCACTTCTGGTAGGAACAAGTCACCAAATTTCAAGATGTCCCATTAAGAACCTAACCATCGCCGATGCAGTTGTTCCTATAAGCTCATCTGTCAAAGATCTAGCCATATACTTTGATACATCACTGTCAATGGAAACGCAGGTGAACATCATCTGTAAGACTTCCCCATCTTCGCCCATCAGCAACATCCGTCAATATCTTACAGCTGAAGCCACCCATGCCTTAGTTCGGGCGCTTGTGATTTCAGGCTCGGCCACTGCAACAGCTTGTTGTTTGGGATCAGTCAGAGGCTATTGGATAAGTTACAGAAGGTGCAGAACACGGCCGCACGTATTATCAGCCGCATTCCCAAACATGTATGATATCACACCTGATTAAACAGTTGCACTGGCTCCCCATCAAGGCAAGAAGCGACTACAAAATCCTCTGTTGACCTACATGGCCGTCACGGACTTGCTCCCCATATCACTCTGACCTGCTTACTCCTTACTCAAACAAGCGCTGCCTTCGATCATCCAATCAGGAGTTTCTGTTCGTGCCAAACTTCAAGCTTAAAACTTTTGGAAACCGGACTTTTAACCATATGCAGCCCCAACCTTGTGGAATTCAATTTGTCTCGTACAATCTGAAAGTTTCTGATAGTATTGCCACATTCAAGTCAGGACTCAAAACATACCTGTTTTCAATGTATTATTAGGATCTATTTTGGAAGTGTACATATTGCTGTATAAATGTGGGAGACTCTTTTTAATCTGTCATTGTTGCGCCTTGAGCATATCTGCTGACGTGGAAAAGGCGCATGAAGAAATCTGCATTTTATTATTTGTTTAACATCACGGCGTGGGGTCTTACACCATGAAATGGGCTTCACCATGGCATTGTTAAGTGGGGGAGGTTGTGGGGTTAATTCGAACCCGGACCCGTCTTTGGCGTGACGAGCCAACGCTTTAATATTGTTATTAGGGCTACTTCTTACTGACGTTTCAAAGCAACAGTTATTTGTTCAACTGACTCTTCAGGTGGAACATTGTAACCACCGACCCATGTATTACTGTCTAAATACCACGAACTTACCTACCCGTGAAGATACGGGTTACAGTTGGTCTTCAACAACCCTGATTGTCATAAGAGGCAACTAACGGGATTGCGTGGACCGGCTCGCTGACTCATTTGACACGTATTCGTATCTCAGTTGCGTACATCGATGTCCATGATGTTGACCACATGATTGAATTGTCCAGACCCGATTATTTACAGATATATTTCCATATAGCTAGAATACTGTTGAGTGCGGCGCTAAACTACCAACAAACAACAAACTTACCATTAAATATGATGGTGTAAGTAAATCAATCAGAGTATCTTTGAATACGACATCTGCACTGTCACATGGCTGAGCAAGATGCTGTCTTTTCCCATGCAAGGTGACGCAAGAATAGCATAACCTTTGTCAACTCTTTCCTGTTTGATTTGATGGCGAGACCATTCCTTATAAACCTCTCTAAGCCAACCCTGTCGTAGCTCTTATTTTACAGATTTCGTGTGTACTTTTGCCATGATTTCTATAGCATGTTTGTTATTTAAGTCACTCGACTCAATTATTGATAACGGATGGATATCAGCCGGGAGAAGGTATTATATGGATGTTTCAGTGTTGTGACGTTCAACGTTAGAGGGACGCAACTCTGTCTGGACTAAAGCCAGTCAGGACGTCTTGTGGGTGTGGGTGTGGGGGTGCTGATATTCTGTATCATGTATTTACATAAGTATCCGCAATTATATTTTAAGATTTGCCCACATTATTGTATTATAGGCTGGAGGTGCCGATTACACATTGTCCAGTCTTATCTTGTGTCAACGTAAAATGTTTTATTTCATAGAACACCATAAGCATTATGCCAAGAATACATTTAGGGGTAACCAGCCATAACAAAAGTGACATAGGTAAATCCTTTTCGATGTCTTCATTACGCCCTATTTCTGCAATTCCAAATAGCATGTGCACATGTATCAAATAATCTTTCACGATGCTGTAACTGAGAAACAGTGCTTTTTTATCAATTTGATCTTCTGTTTTGGGTGAGTGAGTGTATCGTCACATCATCTGTATTGTGGATCCGGGCTATCCTTGATGACGTTGCCAGATGTCAGCACCATCTGGAGCCATGCCCCTGGATTTAACCAGCGCATCAGTGAGCGAGGAGGCAACGTTTCCCACCGCTATAAGCAACATTCCAGGAACATGAACGCAATAAATAGACTTCACACCTTATACCCATGTGGAGAATATAGACCGGGTTTTCGAGCTAAATCTCCAACGACATGGTTACACAAAGCCCTGTATCACTTCAGTCTGTTCTCGAGTATCAATATAATGAAATCAGAACTCTTAGCTTATTCCTTTGCATTGTCCGACTGGGTTAAATACTTCTACAATGCTTTGTAAATATGCATGTTTGAATATTGTTGAATATATCTGCATGATTCTTTTATAGGTTTGACTTGATATAACTTTTGTAACTGATATTAATATCAAGACAGACAAGTGTTTGTCATCACATCCACTTTAGATAACCATCAGTAAGTGGGTACCCAGAAGGACGTATGCCGTAAACCATGGAAGAAGTGGAAGTTACGTGGTCCCCAATAGACGAGGTCGAGTTGAAGATTTATCGGCATTTTAGCCGATGCTGAAGTACCCATTCAAACTGTGAAGAACTCCTGTTTATTAATCTCTGTACCACGTGGACTAAACTTTAATGTAGCTTTTCTAACAGACAAGGTGTGACTGCAAAATGTGACCCTGTCACCTTCACTCACTCATTCACTCACTCACTCACTCACTCACTCACTCACTCACTCACTCACATACTCACTCACTCACTCACTCACTCACTCACTCACTCACTCACTCACTCACTCACCACTTGTTAATCTGAGACATAACACGTCTCATTACCCTTAAGATAAATTTGTCGAATTCTGATTGGTCAAAATGCATACCAACCCATGTACACCCCATCTAATCTGTCATGTGACATACTACACGAGTTGTACGAATGACCTTGGCCTTAGATGGAATGTGGCTGCAAAACGGCTGATCGCTTCGTACAGAAAGTACACAATGACCTTCATGCTTCAAAGAAGAACAATAGTTCACTGCAATGACACTGGAGCACTACAGTGATTGTCGATCATTCTACAGTGACCCGCATTCAATTATATTCTAAACTTCCCGGCCTCGCGTAAGTCGAGCCGACTGACGCTACTTGACAACACGCAATAGCGGCCACCCCGAAATAGTTTGTTTACCCACCGATAAGAGGTTTTATGAGAGTTGATATTTGAACTTTATGTTACACGGTATCGTGACACTCGTGTTGTATTGCAGGATAAAGCATTGCTAAAGTGTCAACGGTGTTATATACGTTCAAAACTTTGTATTATCTTAACATTAGTCACTTGTCAGGAATTCATTGTCACCTAATATAAACATTGGTTGAAAAGTTGCTTTATTCTTTATGGGTTTTTTTTTTAGTGAAGTTGTAACTTCTAATCTTCTGGAACAAGTATATATTAATCCAATATGACATTGAACTTTATGGGAGGTGTGAAGACTATATAAGTGGGTATGCGCATGCTTCTCTCGTCTCATATTGCATGAATACCAGATCTTTTTTCACAATAAATTCGTTCTTATTTGTGGGCTGAACTTGTACGGGTTCGAGCTGAAATGGGGTTTAACGTCGAACCTAAGAATATTTCGCTCATATGACGACGTGCATGTGTGGCTGCTTGTACTATCTCATATTTTAGCTAGTTTTATAGTGCTAGCTCACTGAGATACCATGCCGCAGTTAAGCATGTATACCCTACTCAGACACATTATACTGAGTCCGAGCCGACCAGTCCTTGTTGTACCCATTAATGCCGAGCGCCAGGCAGGGACCAACAAGTACCATTTTTTAACGTCTTTTGGTATGAGAGCCAGGCAGGTACCAACAAGTGCCATATTTTAAGGTCTTATGGTATGACGCGGCTGGGGATCGAACCCGCGACCTTCCGCTCTCCGGGCGGATCACGAATTGGTACACGATAAGCTTAATGTGTTGATAAAAATGCTGAGAAAGTATTAAGAGTATGTTCAAAGGCGTCATGTTATGATGCAGTAAGAAATCATGATTATTCAGGCAATTCCAGGTACAGGGGATCGGCGTCCTAGATATGACTCTATCCACCGTCCAAGTACTGTGCGAGTTAAAGCCAGGCTTAACGTCACCTTCAGCGACATGGCAGGATTCCTGGTCTCAGTTCTCTATATGTCCTAGAAAATGTGTCGCAAGAGTTCATTTTGGTCGTGAACTCAGCATACATCATAAACAAACAGGACATTCAATACGTCATTGGTCATACAATATTTAATGCTGATTTGAAACAAACACAACACAAATTCTTAACATTGGTTGTTTTCGTTGTTGAAGATGTTGCTGTTTTGAGCTGATTGTAATCTTCAGGGTAAAAGTTAGAACCCTGGTAATCCGACTCAACGCTCACGGACAATCAGACAATCACACTTTTCACTCAATACGACAATTCGGATTCACCGTAATACTATTATAGGTATATCCACGTTCATCATGTGTCGCCATACAATAAAATCATAGTTTTATTCTGACAATATGATTATCAGTAATAACCTTACAAATAAAACAATATTCCAATTTACAGGCTCATGGTATTAACTTCATAATTACACCTTGAGAACATTAACGTACTCCCCTGGGATAATTACTTAAGTATAACGCCGATTCCCTAGTCGTTTGTAACATAAAATTGATTATCTCATGTCGTATAAAGCAATTCTAATCATGGGGAGACATGTGCGTATTGATCTGTATTGGCCTGTTTGTGTAATACAGGTCAGGTGTCTACCTCATTTATATTTTACATGAACCTAATGAATGAATTAAAAGGCCAACGACAGTTATAGTACATCCTACTACAATAAGGAGGTCATGGGCTCCTCAGCAATTCGCTGTTTAAATTAAAATGCTCCTCGTTCATTCTGAGGATAAAGTATTCTCTGTAATGTCGATAGACTAATGCTTAGTCTCTGAATATGTTTAATTTTGATAGTAACAAACAAGCCCAAAAGGGGCCCTAGGGAGACCAGAGATTCAGAGGAAATCTAGACTTGCTTTATTTAGGCTTAAGCACTGCAGAGAGGACTTTGCAGTAGGGAAAATAATGTGGTTCAGGGACTGTGAGACGGACTATAATGTCGACGGTGGTGTGTGTTGTACACTAGTGGCAACATTACATCAATAACAACAGTATCAACATCACAACACGGGGACGGTGGGGTAGCCTAGTGGTTAAAGCGTTGGCTCGTCACGCCGAAGACGCGGGTTCGAATCCCCACATGGGTACATTGTGTGAAGCCAATTTCTAGTGTACCCCGCCGTGATGTTGCTGGAATATTGCTAAAAGCGGCGTAAAACCAAACTCAGTCAGTCACAACACGTGGTCGTGGTACACGGAGTATGAGTATTGAGCCGTGAGGTGGGGCACCTACTGGACAGTCACGATTGCACACTGATGGTCAGTTTTGAAAGTTGAACGACCCATGGCAAAGCTTTGATTGCATTCCCAAAATTACCTAAAGCAGGCATTTTGGTTCCTGTGTTGCATAGAGATGTACATTATTCGAGTACTGTCATCAAACACTGTCCTGTATATGAATGATGTCCTTATACATGTAAATACACGTATCTAACCCGTAATGAAGGGATTAATGCCAGTCAATTCAATGCAAGTATTTAGCCGATACCCCCAACTTCTGCTAGAAGAATACGTCACTCCCGCATTAAATGTTTCCCGTTAAGTTTCGTGTAGTTGTTCATTAGAAATACACACTTCATGTTCTTGAAAACATTGATCGTGATCATTCAGGAAATACAATATATAGTTCCTGCTCGTGAAAGACACAGAAATCCTAGAAAACTCTCTTTGGCGAGACTTCGTTTTTTTAGATTTTGTCGATGAGCAAAACAAGCTCTTGGTCCACAGCTGTTTACAAGAACCAGCGTGAACATGCCTTCTTCCTGCGAACTGACGATGGTGCCAATTACGACCAGTATAACTCTGGCTGGTATTTGGACTTAATAAGTGATCGTGTGTACAGTTGTGTCGAAACAATGAAGCCACAATCTCAGGTCGTTCCCAATTCCATTCCAAAGAGTTAAGATCTTCTCAGAGAAGCACATTAAAGTCGCTGTCTGTTCAATGCCTCATGAGGTAGGAACTTTCTAGATACAAACATACATTTTGAAAATATATGGTACTTGGCAATAGTTACGTTAGACCATTGGACATGTACACATCGATTATCTTTCAATATCTATATATTGCTATAGTATCAACAGGTTTTGCTGGCAGTTAACACATTTCTTCTCACACAAACATATACTGGTACATCACCGTCAATTATATGTTTGTGCAACATTGATACATGTTATGTTAAATGCTGCTGGAAAGCTTCAGATACACCAGAGCACGGAGTTTTGGGGACACCGTGTGTTGCAGAGGAATAATCAAATAAAGGGTGGACTGTGGTAGACTTTGACACTATGCTCGGGTAGATTACTAACTTGGATAATTGGTCAACCCGCCACCTGCAGCCGGTCACATGTACTGTACCTCACGAGCAAACCCTCCGACCTGACTGTTTCACAACCATTCGGAATATCCCTATCCGTTGGTTCCATCAACAAGAGATTTGCTTTACGTTTGTTACAATCCACTTATTCAGGACTGAGACAAGATCAAGGCGCTCCCTCGCCTGTTGCGGGTATTTTCGGGAACTTTGTCACCACAAGGGGCGACTCTCTTATCAACGAACTGGGGCGGGAAGATGGCATGAGATTGCTGGGCGACCCAGACAACAACATGGTTTGGCGTGGGGTCAAGGTCATCTGATGAATGTATGGCATCGGCGACAATGCCACATAGGATTCGAGGGATGGCGTTGGCGCCAAGTGAGAAGCAGGAACAGGGGAGGTAATCATGTACGAAGGACGGTGGTATCGTTTCGAAGGTTTGTAATCCGGCGAAAATGATGGTCCTGGATTAACCTTGGGAAGGATAACTGTTTCCTTACGTTTGAAAGTCCTTTTACTCGCTGGTCTATAGAAAGACGTCCTCGGTGTTGCGGATGACTCCTTTCTTGCTTCCCTTCCGTGTAGGATGAGGTCGTTTAATTTCTTCCCATTTACAGACAATTCTAATTTTTCCCCGCTTTGCAGAATAGCTGATTTTTCCCGTGTCTCTGATTTCAGCTGTTGATGACGGAACCGTCGCACACTACCTGTTGCTACCTCCCGTGTCTCTGAGTTCAGCTGTTGATGGGGGAACCGTCGCACACTACCTGTT
Source organism: Haliotis rubra (assembly GCF_003918875.1). Lineage (NCBI taxonomy): Eukaryota > Metazoa > Mollusca > Gastropoda > Lepetellida > Haliotidae > Haliotis > Haliotis rubra. The sequence continues at coordinate 31,976 of NW_025765464.1, read as the reverse complement.
GCTACCCGTCCTTGGGCTGGTGGATGTTGAACAACCTCGGGAAGCACGTGTCTCTGTACTGCACTATTCCTTTTTATTCCCGAGTTATCCTTAGGTACACTAACAGTTGCATCCACAACCTTGACATCCACTGGCACCCTTGCCTCAATTCGAGGCGCATATCCAGGCGGTTGCATGATCTGCGCAGGCGCGCGGTAAACCGGAAGTTGATGTTTTATCACAGGAAGTTTGGGAGCAACATCTTCATTCCGATGCTTTTTGTCAGTCACATAATTTCGATCGGAGTTGGTTCGTGTGATAGTAGGTAAATTGTCTGTTTTGTTTTCAATCTTCACTCTGTGTAGTTTTAAGCGGGCTATGGGCTGCTTATTCCAGTTAACGTCTCTATAAGCAGCGACAGGTTCTGGTTTAACCTTTGGCAACAGCTTAAAGGGGACGTAGGGAACTTGAGGGTTTCTGTAAATACTTGCAGCGGCTTGAGACACAGCCGTAGCCGATTGTTTGTTCATCTGTGGTAGTTTTTGCTGTGTGTTTCGATGTCTGTGTTTCCTAGAAGAATGTTCCTGATCTCTTTGAGGCCTCTTAGTCCTATCACTGTGAATATCTGGGTAGCGAATCGGCACCTTGAGAGTGTTCCCACTTAAATGGGGGACCGGTGGATCGTTTGTCTCATTATCCGACGCATTTGACACTTCAAAAGATATCTCTCTTTGAATACTGGGATCTTCGATGAGATTACTGTTGCCATTTTGAGCAGATCTCGCTCGTATAAATTCGTCATGATCCGCGAGAATGCTTTGGGAGAGTACATGTATTTCGGCCGATATTCGGCCAACATTGTTCATATGATCCCGAGTCGTTGAAATAAGACGCCGAGATCTTGTCAGGAACTTTAAATGTGGATCCGTTGGATCTGTAATTGAAGATAAAGATAATGTGAATATAAAAATAAAGTGAATGTCGGTATGTGCTGACCGTCTGGATCTGATTCCACAAATAGGTACACCATGTTTAGGTGTGTCTATTATGTTTGTGGCAATACTATTACAATTATGGACTAAGTCTTGTATTTTGGGGGGATCGGCATGGAAACGAGTATGTGTAATTATAAAAGAACCATGTACGTCTTATAAACATAGGTATTATGTGCCAATTTGACTGGTTTTATTTTATAAATCAAGAATTATAAATTTAAAATACATTGACGGGAATTTGTCCTCTGCAAATTGTTTTAACCATATTTGATATGTTCTTTTTACCATTGTGACATATCAAGCGGAATCTATTGAATAATTTAACTAATTTAATTTAATAATTTAATCCTGGTATGATAATATGTTAACACCGGTATGAGAATGAATTTGATACTAGAAAAGGTTACATAAACGCCATGTTTTTATTGCACAGTTTATTTTCACTTAGGACAGTAGGTCTTCGCGTTTCTACAAATAATTACAACAAGCACACCTGGAAAGACATGGAATCAAGTGACTGTCCTTTAATACATCTCTATAGCATGTTTAACATATCCTACTGTTGTGGACCCGTGAAGATCCGGGGTAGAATAGGTCTTCAGCAACCCATGTGCTTGCCATAAAAAGGCGACTATCTTGTCGTAAGAGGCGACTATCGGGATCGGGTGGTCAGGCTCGCTGACTTGGTTGACACATGTCATCGGTTCCCAATTGCACAGATCGATGCTCATGCTGTTGATCACTGGATTGTCTGGTCCAGACTCGATTATTTACAGACCGCCGCCATATAGCTGGAATATTGCTGAGTGCGGCGTAAAACTAAACTTACTCACTCACTCCTACTTTTGTGTGTCGGGTGTCGGAAAAACTATTTCCTGCAGGAAACAAAAAATTCAACTAAAGTGTGTCGCCGATTGCTGCTACTCTTCAGTGTAGTATTATTTCAGTATTCGTGCTACCATATACGAGATACTCTAACGACAGCACTTTTCAGACTTTGAAGTATTCCATAGCTTATCTGCTTAAAGACACACACAAAGGTAACCCCATTGTTGTGACCATATGTAACCATGGCAATGGGAATTATTCCCAGCCAGCACTGACCTCTTTGAGTTACATTTCTCAGAAGGTTTATCGATACATACAGTGTATGCTACTCATGTTGATTTCATTCATGTACATAAGTATTATTGACATTTGAAGCATACGAGATCACTGATTGAAGTAATCAATAGAGCAGACGGTAAACTACTCTCGACATTATTATCGATACTTAAACAATGGTTTATAGGATCTGGGTAAATATGTTGCCATGGAAACTAATGCACTAACCAGCTGTGTTGATTACTCAAGTACTTATTAAGTAATACGTGAGCACTAGTAGTTGTCAAGGTAATCCGCCTTACAATATGCGGCTGTTATTTCTATTCCCCTTTAAATATATGACTACGATTTCTCCCAAATCACAATGATATGGTTTTATTGTTACAATACATATATCAAAGCAAAAGTCCTTCAAATACATATGGCTTCTGATATTGCTGCAAGGTTCAGCCTTCTTGGTGTTCGTAAATCTCTTGATCTTATATAATTAGCATATTTGAGGTAAATTATAAGAATTAAGAAAAAAAAAATAGATATAATTTTCAAAGATATTTTGTTCAGTTACTTTAGATGATTGTATCCGGTCTTATCATCCATCTATAGGTGTTCAATAACTTATATATAGATAGTAAATCACAATATATTGATTGATCAGATAAAACCCATTACCCCAGCCTATTTAGATGTGAGAGTGTGGTTAATTATCACGATTTGTGTGTCAAAAGTCATCAAGGCAGCCAAAAGCTGGCCGATTGCGTGAAAATAATGTCTTCAATCGATACGGATACAGTTGGCGATTTTACCTTTAAATATTTAATAGTTGTGGCCATGCTATTGTCTGCTAATTGTGTCGGTACAGTCTACAGGATAGAAGGAAAATGTAGATCTGTGGGGAATGAGATCGATTTTAACGCTGGGATTGGCCTTTGCTTTTGATCACTATATCGTCTTCATGACCAAAGGTCTAAATGAAATCGATACGCGCTTCTTCCGTCGAATATGTTATCATTGATTTAGGACAACCACTCATATACCTGTGATTAGTACTCAATAAAGATATTGTGTTTAAAGAGGTACTTCACATTATCATTCCTAATAATGGTATACAAAATTGTATCGTGTCCAATATTTCACAAGATAGTTCAAAATGATCAGATATTTGTTTATTTGATTTTCTTGAAATTGAATCGAATCCGATGTTTCAATCCATTTGTAGTTTATATTATGGTGAATGGAAGCTATAATCGGATAAAGAAGTTCTGAATCGTAATGATAAAAGTTCGATTTCATGTCTGATTCCACTGCTGCTATTATAGATGGAGCTTTTGATGGTGACACTATACAGTGAACAACCTATCCCCATCGACTTGAGTTTACGTATTATATGCCCTTCCCATATAAACACAACCTGTGTAGATTACACAGCAATGTCATGGCATCCCACACGTGTATGTCAAGTCTCGTTCATAGCACCTGCACAACATAACAATTACCAGTAATTTATAAACATTTCTTTGTCGTTTTTCAAATTAAATATTCCCTATGAAGAAAAATCAATACTACCAACTTACCCTTCCTATGCTTGGAATCCGGCGCCATTGTTGACAGGGTCCCTACTGTCTTGCCATGTTACTGTTGTTTACTGCCTACAGCGGAAGTCAATATTCCGCTTGCGTGCGCATAGCGATGCCATGCACGCAAGCGGAAAGATGAAAGTACTTCTTGACCTGTATGTATTGATGGGTTGTTGTTTTTCTTTATTCAAAAATAATAATCGTTTCTTAATACGAAGGACATACCCTTTAAGGTGTGGTCTGTGTGATCTATTTAGCGTTAAACGTAATTATAACTTAAATGAGATAGAGTCAAGAAAAGTATGAATCTTTGATGACGTTGTCTTTCATAATTGCAGTCTTGCAAATGTGGTGATGTTTTAAACAATATTGTTCACGTTAGGTTAATACACGGCGTTGGTGAGAAAATAAAAAGACAAACAAAAGTTTTGTATGTCGGGATAACTTTAGTGACTGTAAACAATAATCATGGAAAAGCCTTATTGCAAACGTGTATATACAACACATGAATATGATCAGCACCATGCATTGCATCGTGCCCAGGAAAAAACGAGTATTCATATGAGTGAGTTAAAACATTAAAATGTGTGCAGAGCCTCCTGTGGTAAAACCGCAATCGGGAGGAGAAATACAGTATTCAACTTAAAACTGAATTGAAAGCCAAAAATGGCGATGTATACTTTACAAAAAACCATTGTGTTCTTTAGAAGCATACACAGTGAACTAAATTCTAGTATTGAAGAACATCATGGTGTTTCCGTTTGGCAAGACATGCACTATTTGACAACTTTAATATCTACAATTCATATGAGTGCAAAGCTATATGTTCGAAATATCCATCTTCATTCAAACCCTACAACAATGCTGAAGTTGTGGCGTAGCTTCTACTAAATATAGCCTCTTGGGTCCTTGGTTTGTCCGGACACGTAGTTTGTTGTTTACCGTGTTGTATGTTGGACGTTCTATAAATCATGACCCGTGAAGGTCCGAGTTACAATTGATCTTCAGTAACCCATGCTTGTCGATCGTACGAGGCGACTAACGGGATCGGGTGGTCAGGCTCGCTGACTAGGTTGACACATGTCAGCGTATCCCAATTGCGTAGATCGATGTTCATACTGTTGATCACTGGATTGTCTGGTCCGGACTCGATTATTTACAGACCGCCGCCATATAGCTGGAATATTGCTGAGTGCGGCGTAAAACTAAACTCACTCACTCACTCTTTGACATATTACCATTTGCCCTAAAGATTTGCAAAAACTTGTGCGGACATTTTGGGTGACAATCCACAGAAATAACCGTCAGAGGCATAAGGACGCTATAATCTCTCTCGTCCAGTGTTTTGGGTGGATTTTGTAACTGTCACGGGTAATTATCATGTTTTGGACATATCAGTGTAAGTTTATTATTGATATACTTTAATGATTACATAATTTCCTCAGTCAAAATCCTGGAAATAAATTCATTGACAGAGGACGTGTGCCATAAATGATGAAGAATATTGCTGAGTGCGGCGTAACCTAAACTCACTCACTCACTCACTCACTCTATAAATCATGCTCAGGGAGGGGAACACTTTAAAATATGAGGGGAATCCAAATGAGTGAGTGAGTTTAGTTTTACGCCGTACTTAGAAATATTAAGCTATATGACGACGGTCTGTAAATGATATAGAGTCTGGACGAGACAATCCAGTGATCAATAGCATGAGCATCAATCTACGCACTTGGGATACGGTGACATGAGTCAACCAAGTCACGGAGCCTGAACAGCCGATCCAGTCAGTCACCTCTTACGACTAGCATGGGTTACTGAAGATCAATTCCAACCTGGATCTTCACGGGTCTTCCGGAAATGACATAGAAGGATGAACACAAGACTGCTAAACACCAATGTCCTTTGTCTATTTAACATGTGAGTTTCTTTATCAATATTGGGTTACAGACTTGTAACTTGTACATTCTCGTTTACTTTACCACACTTGTGTTGCGTGCGTCCGGTACTGTTAATGCCTGTGTAAAAACACTCATCAGGGGCTGGGCAATAACCTCTGTCCTCACATGAAATACCTAAGGAACATTCACCGAGCAGATCTGCGTTATAAGCTGGACTTGTGTATTCATAGTTGTGACAGCTGAGACCAAGACTTTCATCTAACTCGCACATTGCCCTGTTGCTTCCTACACTACTTGGAGGCAGATTGATTCTACGACCCCCATGTGATATACGAGGATCATGGGAATATTATCCCCTGACAGTCAAAGTATTCAAAGCTATCCATTGTTATATGAGCAAGTCCAGTCTCGAGATTGCTTGTGGCTGTGTCACTAGCTACATCACTTGGAGGAAGAATGCTGCTGCCATCATCCCTGGAAGCCCTAGCACCAAATTCAGCAGACATATGTCCGTCCAATGTAGGGGTCATATACTGTAAGCTATGCAAGGTGTGTATGGCAAGCCCGTTCTCCAGCTGGCTTGTTGCTGTGTCGCTAGCTACATCACTTGGTGGGAAAATGCTACTCCCATCATCCCTTGAAACATTAGCACCAAATTGAGGAGAAGTAGATAAGTCTAGAGCCGGGTCCATAAGTTCTAAGCTATGCAAGGTGTGCATGGCAAGCCCTCTCTCCAGCTGGCATGTGGCTGTGTCGCTAGCTACATCACTTGGAGGCACAATGCTACTCCCATCATCCCTTGAAACATTAGCACCAAATTGAGGAGAAGTAGATGAGTCTCGAGCCGGGTCCATAAGTTCTAAGCTATGCAAGGTGTGCATGGCAAGCCTCTCCAGCTGGCTTGTGGCTGTGTCGCTAGCTACATCACTTGGAGGCACAATGCTACTCCCATCATCCCTTGAAACATTAGCACCAAATTGAGGAGAAGTAGATGAGTCTCGAGCCGGGTCCATAAGTTCTAAGCTATGCAAGGTGTGCATGGCAAGCCTTTTCTCCAGACGGCTTGTGGCTGTGTCGCTACCTACATCACTTGGAGGCACAATGCTACTCCCATCATCCCTTGAAACATTAGCACCAAATTGAGGAGAAGTAGATGAGTCTCGAGCCGGGTCCATAAGTTCTAAGCTATGCAAGGTGTGCATGGCAAGCCTTTTCTCCAGCTGGCTTGTGGCTGTGTCGCTAGCTACATCACTTGGAGGCACAATGCTACTCCCATCATCCCTTGAAACATTAGCACCAAATTGAGGAGAAGTAGATGAGTCTCGAGCCGGGTCCATAAGTTCTAAGCTATGCAAGGTGTGCATGGCAAGCCCTTCTGGCTTGTGGCTGTGTCGCTAGCTACATCACTTGCAATGCTACTCCCATCATCCCTTGAAACATTAGCACCAAATTGAGGAGAAGTAGATGAGTCTCTCCATAAGTTCTAAGCTATGCTGGCTTGTGGCTTGTGTCGTGTCGCTAGCTACATCACTTGGAGGTACAATGCTACTCCCATCATCCCTTGAAACATTAGCACCAAATTGAGGAGAAGTAGATGAGTCTCGAGCCGGGTCCATAAGTTCTAAGCTATGCAAGGTGTGCATGGCAAGCCTTTTCTCCAGCTGGCTTGTGGCTGTGTCGCTAGCTACATCACTTGGAGGCACAATGCTACTCCCATCATCCCTTGAAACATAAGCACCAAATTGAGGAGAAGTAGATGAGTCTCGAGCCGGGTCCATAAGTTCTAAGCTATGCAAGGTGTGCATGGCAAGCCTTTTCTCCAGACGGCTTGTGGCTGTGTCGCTAGCTACATCACTTGGAGGCACAATGCTACTCCCATCATCCCTTGAAACATAAGCACCTAAGTTCGAAGGTTTAGATGTGTCCACAGTTGGTTCCACTTGATCTAAGCTGCGCAAGGTGAGAACAGCAAACCTATCCTCCAGGTGGCTTGTAGAAATGTCGCTAGTTACATCACTTGGAGGCAACATGCTGCCTCCATCTTTCCACGAAAGCTTAGCACCAAACTCAGGAGAAGTAGATGAGACCACAGTCGGGTCCATATGCTCAAAACTACGATTGGTGAGAACAGCAAGTCTTTTCTCCAGTTGACTTGTAGCATTGTCGCTAGTTACATCACTTGGGGGCAGAATGCCTCTTACCTCGTCCGCATGCAAGGCAGAACAGTCACGAGTTTTACCGGGTTCTTCCGATGTAGAACTGTCACGTATGATATCCAGATTTTGACCTTCGTTCTCTATTTTTAACTTTGATTCGTGTGCAAGATAACGTTGACCATAGCGAGATTGATCATTTTGAACTACTCTCAAACATTCGGTTTGATGAGGGTCAAGTGTGTTGAATCTTGGTAGAGCATTTCCGCTAGCCTGTGACACAGAACAAAAATTGTCACCAAGGTCTGCACCTCCCGCTTCTTGGATCTGTTCTGAAACGAACCATTGCGGGTTAGCTTTTTCATATTTCTTTGACTTTGTAATTAGCTCTTGAAGTTTATTGAAATCAGATATATTTTTCAGAGAAGCGTGGGCATTCTTTTCAGCATCTTCTCCAGACTGCATCCCATGGATATGATCTAATAGCGGAGGCAATTGTTCCGGCATTTGATACTCCACTGCAGGATTAATATCCTTGATGAAGAACTGCTCTTCTGTATAAGAAAAATGGATAAACAGAAAGCGCTGAAAATATGCACCATCCGTCTTTTTGGCATGCATGTGAGATATGGCTGTGTTGAATACACTCTGTTCAGTAGTATCTCGGCTCCTTGCTTCATATGTCTCAAATGCGATTCTTGAATTGATAACAATGATGAAGTCTGATTCATCCATATGCTCAAGTACCCATGCTTCAGCATTTTCCTCTTGCAATTTCCCCTTCTCCCAAGGTAGGTAGGATACACTGCATCCACAAGAGTTGTGCAGGAACAGTGCGAACTCCGAAACGACTTTCGTGTGGTACTGGTGATCTTCAGTATTCAGTAGTATAACCTTCTTTCCTGAAATTGATAGTAAAAGTTTCTTACCTGATTTTGTTGTTAAACCTTACTTATATGCTGAATGTTTTCCTCTTTTGGGTCATTTCCACATTTTATTTACTTCTTCCTGATTACAAAGTATGTTCCCTCTTACAATGTTTTTGTTATCAGAAGGTAAATTAAAACACATTGTGCATCCAGGATTTTTTAAAAAAGCATTTTAACCTATAGACCCACGGAAAACTCAATAATTGTATAAATATTGATATAAAATAATCGAACAACATGATTTACGTTAATATGTAAGTATTCTATCTTTAAATACAATTAATACATTTTAACAAAATCAATTCTTGTATAGTTACTTCTGTAAAACCGTTTCGCAAGTTTTAAAACACAATAGACATATGGCATGAGCATGGTTTGTGTGTATATATCTTTGGTGAGGTGAGGTGAAATTGGGTTTAACGTCGTGCTTGAGAATATTTCGCTCATATGACGACGTGCATGCGTGTGTATTTGTATGTGCGGCTGCTTGTACTAGCCCAGACTTAAGCTGCTTTTATGGTGCTACCCCACTGAGATACCATGCCGCAGTGAAGCAGGAATACCCCACTTAGACACATTATACTGACTCCGAGCCGACCAGTCCTTGTTGTACCCTGCCGAGCGCCAGTCAGGGACCAATAAGTACCATATTGTAACGCATTTTGGTATGACGTGGTCGGGGATCGAACCCGAGACCTTCCGCTCTCCGGGCGGACGCTCTAACCACTACACCACGGAGGCGGTTATCTTTCTTTTGAAGATGTTACCTTGATTATTATTTCGATTCTGCCATTGTTCCAGAAGACGTTGTCCGTCTCGAACTGGATAAAAAACAAATGATAATGTTAGAGCATAGGATGTTGAAGAGCCAAAACTGGGAACAACATGGTAACGTGTACACAGTTTTGGAACCTAAACGCAGCAAGCGTTGTAAGCGTTTCATGTTGATGACGTGTGCTTTCCTGAATGTTTATGTGGATTAAGGGGAACGGTTGGTCAGGCTCGCTGACTTGTTTAACCCATGCAATTGTATCCGAATTGCGTAGATCGATGGTCATAGTGTCTGTCACTGGATTGTCTGGTCCACTTGTCTCAGTGCGGCGTTAAAAACCAAACTAACTTTAGAATCACATGATCAAAACCCAAAAAATTATTTCTGTGTATATCTGGAAGAGTAACTTGAGTAATTTCGTGCAACTGAGATTAATTCTTCAAAGGCTTTGGAATATGTTACGTCACCAAATAATATTCCCATTCTATTTGAAACTTATATTCAACTTACTTACTTATATTCAACCCGCTGATAATATATAAACAATATCTAAACATGTACAGTCGACCTAAGTAAACTCTTCATGTTTTACCTCGAGGCAACAGTACTGTCAACATATTTACGTTCTGTAGAACAGTGTTTGACAGAAATTAATGAAACACAGTTGCATTTACTTTAGATCTTCAAATATATGTTAAAGGGTGCATTGTTGGAAAAGACGATGTAGGAAAAAGATATATTAATACATAAATGCATATCTTGGCGAGTTTGAAAGCAACATGACCCACCTTTAAGGTAACGATTTATCCGTAAAGCTCCCAGTATGACCAACACTATGACTCCCATAACAACACCGAATACAGGTCCTACTATGCTGGCAACACGGTCCACTGGAACAGCAGGAACAACTGGGACAACGGTTGTGTTGGTGGTGGTTGCACTTTGGACTACAACAAAACAACGGAATCGTAAAGAAGGACGCTTTTTACGGATAACATCGTTATTAAGCAAATGATTCACCACATTATGCACACGGAGAAATATATACATGAAGGGTTTCTGAGTTTATACAATTGAAGTGATAGATGTACAGTATGTTGACATAATGAAACTTGTTATGATAAGTATGCATGCACATATTAATGCATATATATCATTATCTTGATAAAGTTTATGATAATCTGCAAAGATGATGTGGAAAACCATGCAGATGATTATGAAGACACGATGACAACCTAAATGAGTACTGCAATTGAAAATCATTTTTGATAATATCAGCTTCATTACAATGAAGTATGATGTATTATACAATTAATGTTAATTACACTAGTGGTTGTAATAAAACATCTAACAAGGAAAGAGATGTGGTCTTGTTGAAATTAGTATTCTAATATTCAAAGCAAGAATAAAGAGCTAATATATTATTTACATATATTATGAAATATTATTTACAATTACAATGTTATGTTACTCAGAACACTCACCAACAGTAAATATAGTAGTAAGCGTGTCGAGACAGCCCTGGCACATCCTGTTACCATTAGCAACAGAAGCATAACACAAACACTTGCTGTCATCCATGCTGTAAGGATCTACTGGTTGTATCTGACAAGTAAAAGGAGCTTTGCTTTGATATCTCCGGTGCTAACTAGTGTGCTGTGTCGACATTCTAAATGTTACCATTACATGCTGATGCATTATGCTTTCATGTTTCCTGAAGTGAGCTGATATTCCAGAATTACAGACAAATTAACAAATTAAAACAAACCTAGAACCAAATGTCAGAATAATGCACACTTTATATTATTCATTATCATTTTCGAATGACCGAATATCGGCTTCGTCACATATATTTCATTCTCACACACTGCTCACTCATTCTGACAAACGTGCTTGACCACGAACATCTTGTTGGATATATGGTCATACAACAGCTCAAGGGTTAGATTTGTCTCAGCAAATTCAGAAAAAGATTCAGCAAATGGTATTCATACATACATGCACAGTGTATTCTCCAGCTGAAATATTGCTGAAGAAAGCAAGAACTGCGGTGTCGTTTTGTGAAGGAGGCTGCACAATCTGAAATGAAGAAACCTCAGTAAACGCCCGCGGTACATTGTCATTGTTGGGATCGTGGGAGACGCTGTTAAACGTGGTTCTGATTTCCAACATCCTACCATAAACATTGGGTTCATAAACATTGGCCACAATCTCATACTTATCTAGCATTGCCCCGTTCACTGAGCAATTAGGTTGAACTGCACGTTTTTAATATACCGTGTAGCATCCCACTATATAGTTGACTGGAAAGCAATCCGAATGAACCCACCGATTCTGAAATTCTGTAACCAACTCCCCCATTGACAAATCTGTTGTAACTTAATATGTACAATTATTGTACGTGTAGTGCTACTGATGCAATGACACTGTCTGATAAAACAAATCACCTCTTTGATAATTGCTACTTTCACATATCATTATACGATTAACGGTGAGTCTCAATTCCATAGTCATAAAACATTTAACTCATCGAAGCATAAAACATTGTATAAAAAATCTTCTTATGATATTTCATGATAATCTTTGACTTATGATATGTGATCTGTGATTTATTCAGTATACCCTATTGCGCGACCCTATTTCAGTTTCGGGAATAAAATAGTATATTTATCCTTTATGCATCGTTTATCGTGTAACATTCCATCAGCAAATCGGGCGCTGGTGAAGTTGTTGCTTTTGCTGGGTCAATTAAAGTTTGACTACGTAAAGATGATAAACTACTGAATAACTCACTCTGTCCTGACACTTGTAAACTGATGTTAACGATACGTGGCAGGTAGCTATGGCATTAAGACTGTCGCCAGTTGGAACCAGCATCACTGTGTATTGGCTGAAGTAATATCTGGCAGGTGCTAGGCTGAACCTTGCCTCGATAGTTGCAGGTGCAGTGAAGTTCACCTGATCATAGGATATAAATGGCGCCCAGTTACTTGCGGATATGTCCGATCCCTCTGAAACAGATACGAATTGTTACCTATACCACGCTGTATCTAATTAAATTGGTAAAAGTGAACAAAAGCGAGAAATGTTGAGATAACGTTCATATCAACAGCTTATGCTGTCAATCCAGAAGCATAATAATAGCAGTGGTGCCAAAGAATACCCTTGCAGGCAGTGTTGCTATCTCAAATCAGATAGCATGTGTGAAATCATATGTAGGCATTTCTAGTTTGATATGGACAAGTTAAATTCCTTACTTTGGAAAGGCTGCAGTGTGAAGAACTTGGTCAGTCTGACATCTGGTAAGTGACGTGGAAGAGATGTTAGATCCAACTGATACAGCAGGTGTGACCCGCCAGAGAATCCAACCAGTTTCTTCTGAAACGTCAGCTGTAAGACACGGCTTCATAAAGAGGAACGGTTTCTGGGTTATGTTTATATTTTCATATCAGGACCTACAATGCAGATTAGGGATTAAGATATTCTTTCGAAAAGTTTCTCCAAAACTTAATCTGGGAAGTGTCGGTCTTATTGGGCTTAAAAATAAAGTTCAACAAAGTAGGGCTGGCTATCAATATGGATCATAGGGATCGTTAACACAATATGGTTATCGATAAATACCGGATAAGCAACTTTGATAAAAAATGCTAAACTAATCATAGTCTTATGATCCTTGATGTGTCAGCTCCACGGTATTGTAGTATGTACGGATTTCACCAATACTACGAGAGGAGATACTAGGGATTGACTTCTGATTGAAAAGCCAGAGAAAGGCTGTCTTTGTCTAATTTCTTTTCCTGGACAAGTTGGGAACTGAAGTCCATGTGCACAGGCATCTTTTGCGGACGTACCTCCTCATCGCTTGCAGTGAACCTTGTGGAAGAAAAATCAAGTATTCTGCAGAGAAATGTAGAGTCGTTGTTTACACTGTCGTACTTCCGTATTTCAAGAAGGAACCCTTTGAGGTTGTCAGTCCTAGAGTCTGAAACACGATGAATATAAGAACTCGTATGGCATCAAGCATAGGTGATGGGTGCAAGGCTTACTCTGTGTGACTCTCGTATATCAAGTTTATATAAGACTCCATATCATAACATCATCAACTCGATGCCATCGAAACAACAACGAGATATCCACCGTTCGAGACAATAAGAGTCTTCTATTGTTCAATACAGATCGAACTGGCGCATCGACGACGAGCACCTTACGCCATCTAAACCAAATACGGAATTTGACATAGTGCTTGTTGTGTACACTTCTTCATCATTTATGACACACGTCTTCTGTCTATGAATATATTTCCAGGGTTTTGACTGAGGAAATTATGTAATCATTAAAGTATATCAATATTAAACTGACACAGATATGTCCAAAACATGATAATTACACGTGACAGTTACAAAATCCACCCAAAACACTGGACACAAGAGATTATAGCGTCCTTATGCCTCTGACTCTGACTTATGCCGGCAAATGGTAATATGTCAAAGAGTGAGTGAGTGAGTTTAGTTTTACGCCGCACTCAGCAATATTCCAGCTATATGGCGGCGGTCTGTAAATAATCGAGTCTGGACCAGACAATCCAGTGATCAACATCATGAGCATCGATCTGCGCAATTGAAAACCGATGACATGTGTCAACCAACTCAGCGAGCCTGACCACCCGGTCCCGTTAGTCGTATCTTACGACAAGCATAACCGCCTTTTGTGGCAAGCATGGGTTGCTGAAGACCTATTCTACCCCGGATCTTCACGGGTCTTATATCAAAGAGTAGATGAATCCAGTGTTGTAGCTGGAGAAACATCGATAACTAAAGGAACCTTGCAATGGTTCCTAAATAGGCATTATTGAGCACATCATACACAAATATATTTATAAAGAGCATGGAAGTCATCAGAACACATATTTGGCGAAAACTTGAAAATGTATTCTGGCAAATGCGAAGAATATCACAAATGCCTTAGTTTTAGATTTGTATCTGTATGAAATTCATATATTGATAAAATAGAATTCTCACGGATGGCACAAGTTCAATATTATTAAAAGATCGTAGTTCTCGCTATCAATAACAAAAGTCTAAGGACATTCCATGAAGGGCCAAAATCTGAACGATCTATCAAACGACCTGTCAGCGAGTCGCTTACTAGATCGGGAAGGTGATATGTTCCTGATTGTATTACGCCGCTTTTAGACCAGATTCCTCAAAACCATTGTTCATGGGGAATCGAACCCGGATCTCAACGTGACGCATAACGAATTGTAGAGTCTAGAAAATGAACACTTCCGAAAAACCATTATGTTTGTTTCGCATACGAATTGAAGAAAAAGATAAAGAAGCAAAGAATTATGGATGTCAACTTCTTTGTGTGAACATTCACAATAAAGAAGTTGACATCCATAATTCTTGCTTTCTGATGTATTCCACTTCTAAAAGCCCTTCAAACATTCGGAGTAAGATTGTAAATATGTATTGATAACCAAATTACCGTTATTCGCTGTTGACCATGTTATGATAATCTGAGGACAGCTGTTGTTTTTTGGGTCTCTGATAAGGGCTCCCCTCACTGACAACGATGATGGTGGAATTGCCGAATTGTTGCCTTCTAGATGCGGAGGGAGACTGCCGTTGCATCCTGTACAACAATGAAGCAAGAGTACACATAAGGATGCAATTACCTGCATGAAGTATTTAGTGTTATATCTGGACTACGCTTCGTTGCAGATTCTAGTATTTCGAAGGGGTTCAATCCCCGTCTTCCATGCCATCCCACATTCTGAAAACCAGGCTAAAGAAATAGCCAACAAACATTCTACAATCCTCATCCACTCAGCCACTGACTTGTTCACAGAACTGGAAGCCGGACAACTGGTATTCAAGATCAGGTGCATTCACGTGTACAGTCCGTTTTGGCTCAAAAGCGGACCGATGAATTGCAATCTAACTCGAAAACTAATAAACATAACATCCCCACTCAAATGCAGAATAATAAAGGACAGCCAGGTTTGTTCGAGAAGCACACGTTCACAGACAAAGTTATTTATTCATAAACCCGTACTGTGCCGTCTCCGTCCGTTCTCGAACGCCTGGCTGTCTGATTCTCTGCACTCCTCCCTCGTAACAAATAGTGAACTGTGTCAATATTTTAATGATAGATTGTTAAACAACTTTTTATTTTAGGACAAAATATATGCAAAAACCTCACAGAGTGGGTATGATGTTTTGATTATGATCAGCGTTTCATTGAGTATTTTATGTTTTATTAGTCTTCGAGTTAGATTGCCATTCATCGGTCCGCTTTTGAGCCAAACAGACTATAAGTTGACACGGCTCCCGTATCCGAGAGGTATGAATACAGAACAGCTTGCATTGTGTTGCAATTCACTTCAAACACGACTTAACATGCGTTGCCATTTATTCGTTACTCAAGCGTTCTGGCTCTGAAGAGTGTCATCATCTTTCAATCCTTTTGCAATGCTTTTCATTAAGAGATGTGCATTTATTATGAGCCTTGGTATTGTCCGTTAAATATTCGCTGATACATAATGATACAATAACTTAAAGATTCAGATTATTTGGCTTCAGATTAAGCGGCGTCACACCAAATTAACACACACAACCAATCATATATATGTTGCATTGCTGTTCCATGTTCTGTCTGTAACAAAGGCTTTATCACAACAACATTAGGTTATAGGCAGCCTGTCAATAGCCGAGGCAGACAAAGAGCACAGCGATAAATCGACCACATCTCAAACAGTCGTATTGTGGTAACACAAGGTCCTCTGTGGGCAATGTCTACTGACTGGAGTTTGGTTTTACGCCGCTTTAGCAATATTCCAGCAACATCACGGCGGGGACACCAGAAATGGTCTTCAGACATTGCACCCATGTGGAGATTCGAACCCGGGTCTTCGGCGTGACGAGCCAACGCTTTAACCATTAGGCTACCCCACCGCCCCAATGTCGATGATTCATTCTACCTATTGCTGGGAGTAAATTGGGATCCGTGGCGACAACTAAGTCCTACATGGAGTGCTCTGTGCATGTTCAATGCACCTAAATTACTGAAAGGCTGACTTAGTGTTCATATGAATACCACAATAACAGCTTATATGATTAGACTCAGTCACTGTTATAAGATAAGGCTTATCAGAAGGAACTTACGCTCAGTGTTCCATATGGTGATATATAGAAACACCAATGTGCAGGGTGAAGAGGGCTAAATTTTGGCATATTTAAAGGGGATGCAAATTTATTCTTCA
Organism: Haliotis rubra; assembly: GCF_003918875.1. Taxonomy (NCBI): domain Eukaryota; kingdom Metazoa; phylum Mollusca; class Gastropoda; order Lepetellida; family Haliotidae; genus Haliotis; species Haliotis rubra. Next base: position 15,308 of record NW_025765464.1, on the reverse strand, counting down.
CTTCACAATGCCATTGCAATGGAACAAATATAATAATGGTTTCCACAATAACAGCTCATATGATTAGACTAGTCACTGTTATAAGATAAGGCTTATCAGAAGGAACTTACGCTCAGTGTTCCATAAGGTGCAGTCAAAGGAGGTCTCTACAACACAATGGAGAAAAAGGATGTTTCATTTTAAAATCAAATACAAAATTTGTACAAACTATACGTGTCCACCCACTAACACTAAAAAAAGATGTAGTATCATTAGTGCAAAACTGGCGTATGCTTTTCTGTCCGGACCGACCAATCAATCGTTTGTGTGGTTCACAAAAGAGTAATGGCTAATAGGTTATAAGCTAAATTCTGCATGTTCAGCTTACACCATCATTGACTGCTGCCTAAATATTTACAAACACATCGAGAAAATGTCATAACATACAAAATGTTCTTTTCATCATTAAATTCAGTTTGATATACATTTGTACTAAGAGAAATTCATGGGAGATGAAATCCAAGACTGTTCTCTTCATTTTATATAATCACCCAAAATTAAGATTTAATCCAACTCGTCATATAGAATATAGAAGAGTAATCAAATTTGCATACCGGTTTACCCCATACGGCAAGCGGTTGAGGGGATAATCTCGAGAGCAGTTTCCACGGACAGCAATTTCACCGTTCGAAGTTATAGCATGTACTGAAATATGTCAACCAAGTTTGTCATGTTATACGGCGAGAATGCGTGATTTATGAAAACACGCAATAAACTGAACAATTAGATTTCAATCTGCTTTTATAGTCAGTTTGGTTTCAGATTAAGACTGGATGATATTTGAGTTCGATATACATGAACTGATGGATTGTTCCATGTACTTACCTTGTGAAGAAGGAACAGGCAGAGTCTCTGTTTTTGTGTATTCCGTACTTGAGACTAGAACTGTAGAAAACGATGCATGTTAATTTTTTAATAATCCATCAATTCTCAGTGAATATCAGAAGAAAATCAAAGTAGTTCTGAACAGTGTTTGCAATACTTTCATGTGCCAGTTGGCCATCAGGGCCTGCTGCCGCCTGCAGACTTTCAAATCTATAGGCCCGGAATGAAATCTGCAGGCCCATGTTGTTGAAGTCGAATCAATAAACACAAATTAGACTATTCTGTACATAGTTTCACACTGTTTCGACAAAATCAATTAGCGCTGGGACAATTTTTTATCCGTTAAAGACTGGTGTTGACATTCCTAGGTGCAAAGCGCTGAAATACCAGGAATTGAAACATGGATGGTTTCCGAGCGTTAATAAAGAAAAAACAATTATGGGAATAATTAAAGTTAAAAAAAAATGACATAATTTACTCAAGGCCACAAGGGCCTGCAAATATTTGAAATTGCTGGCCCGACACAATAATAACCGGCACCGGGCCTCCGGGCCTGATTCAGAAGGCTGGTTCTATGAATATTCCATACCTTTGAGGTAGACGTAGATAGCCCCGATGACGTTGTTGTATTTGTGGCATTGGTTGTAGAAACTGGAATGACACAAAGGCGATTGATGTCATTGGGGCGATTGAGGAATGGGAATTGAATCAGCGATCAGCGGATCTTAAAACGGAAAAGGGTAGGCAACTCTGTACAGTGATTTTCTTTGTGTACACCTCTAGGTGGACCAACACATCGATTTCGGTGTTTACACAATCAATACTTTACCCCGTCGGTGAAGATTGCCACTTAATGCCTCATCACAGTTAGTACAACAAAAGAATAAAATGCTCATGTTGTTCAAAATAGACCCCGAGAGAGACCACGATAACCGAAGCAATAAAGGAAGTTTGCAAGTGCTTATGAATTAAACATGTATTCCCTATCTAGCACTGTAGCCATATTTGATTCTAGCTACCGTCCGTGTTGGCGGAAGGACACAGACAACATAATGATCTTGGTTAAATCGGTGTGATAATAGCAACATACGTTTACATGCAATACGATTATATTTCGTTAAACCTTGTGTCATAGTCAAGGTTGACAGGGAAAGGGTTGAAGTAGAAGTGAGACTTCTGACCGAGGCTAGAAAACTAGCCATTAATTGATTATTCTTACATCGTCAATAAATTCCCGAAAAATCAAGTTATTAAAAAAAAAGAACAAAAGTTATAAGCGGGTTCCTGTGTCATATAGCCGATCATTATGTGGCTATCATATCACCTAGCACAGACAGGGTGGCCCAGTAGTTAAACCTTGCCCTTCAGGAGTTTCACAAGTCTATGTTACTGGAATTATGCTGAATGCAGCTCAAACATATACTCACGCACTCGAGAACCGATGACATGGATTGCAAGTTTGGCGTCACTAGATTGTTTGGTCAAGTTGATTACTTACAATACCTCGTGACAGGTATATTCCAGCATTATTGCACAATGTGGTCATGTTTCTTTTAAATTTCGAATATGAGGTGCATACAAAAAATTCATTATGGACAAGGTTGGTTGATGCAGTACATTAACAGCAAGAGTAATGATATACATGAACTGATGGATTGTTCCATGTCCTTACCTTGTGAAGAAGGAACAGGCAGAGTCTCTGATTTTGTGTATTCCGTACTTGAGACTAGAACTGTAGAAAACGATGCATGTTAATTTTTAATAATCCATCAATTCTCAGTGAATATCAGAAGAAAATCAAAGTAGTTCTGAACAGTGTTTGCAATACTTTCATGTGCCAGTTGGCCATCAGGGCCTGCTGCCGCCTGCAGACTTTCAAGTCTATAGGCCCGGAATGAAATCTGCAGGCCCATGTTGTTGAAGTCAAATCAATAAACACAAATTAGACTATACTGTACATAGTTTCACACTGTTTCGACAAAATCAATTAGCGCTGAGACAAGTTTTTATCCGTTAAAGACTGGTGTTGACATTCCCAGGCGCAAAGCTGAAATACCAGGAATTGAAACATGGATGGTTTCCGAGCGTTAATAAAGAAAACAATTATGGGAATAATTAAAGTTAAAAAAATGACATAATTGACTCAAGGCCACAAGGGCCTGCAAATATTTGAAATTGCTGGCCCGACACAATAATAACCGGCGCCGGGCCTCCGGGCCTGCCGATTCAGAAGGCTGGTTCTGAATATTCCATACCTTTTGAGGTAGACGTAGATAGCCCTGATGACGTTGTTGTATTTGTGGCATTGGTTGTAGAAACTGGAATGACACAAAAGGCGATTGATGTCATTGGGGCGATTGAGGAATGGGAATTCGAATCAGCGATCAGCGGATCTTAAAACGGAAAGGGTAGGCAACTCTGTACAGTGATTTTTCTTTGCGTACACCTCAGGTGGACCAACACATCGATTTCGGTGTTTACACAATCAATACTTTACCCGTCGGTGAAGATTGCCACTTAATGCCTCATCACAGTTAGTACAACAAAAAGAATAAAATGCTCATGTTGTTCAAAATAGACCCGAGAGAGACCACGATAACCGAAGCAATAAAGGAAGTTTGCAAGTGCTTATGAATTAAACATGTATTCCCTATCTAGCACTGTAGCCATATTTGATTCTAGTTACCGTCCGTGTTGGCGGAAGGACACAGACAACATAATGATCTTGGTTAAATCGGTGTGATAATAGCAACATACGTTTACATGCAATACGATTATATTTCGTTAAACCTTGTGTCGTAGTCAAGGTTGACAGGGAAAGGGTTGAAGTAGAAGTGAGACCTCTGACCGAGGCTAGAAAACTAGCCATTAATTGATTATTCTTACATCGTCAATAAATTCCCGAAAAATCAAGTTATTAAAAAGAACAAAAGTTATAAGCGGGTTCCTGTGTCATATAGCCGATCATTATGTGGCTATCATATCACCTAGCACAGACAGGGTGGCCCAGTAGTTAAAACCTTGCCCTTCAGGAGTTTCACAAGTCTATGTTACTGGAATTATGCTGAATGCAGCTCAAACATATACTCACGCACTCGAGAACCGATGACATGGATTGCAAGTTTGGCGTCACTAGATTGTTTGGTCAAGTTGATTACTTACAATACCTCGTGACAGGTATATTCCAGCATTATTGCACAATGTGGTCATGTTTCTTTTAAATTTCGAATATGAGGTGCATACAAAAATTCATTATGGACAAGGTTGGTTGATGCAGTACATTAACAGCAAGAGTACGATATACATGAACTGATGGATTGTTCCATGTCCTTACCTTGTGAAGAAGGAACAGGCAGAGTCTCTGATTTTGTGTATTCCGTACTTGAGACTAGAACTGTAGAAAACGATGCATGTTAATTTTTAATAATCCATCAATTCTCAGTGAATATCAGAAGAAAATCAAAGTAGTTCTGAACAGTGTTTGCAATACTTTCATGTGCCAGTTGGCCATCAGGGCCTGCTGCCGCCTGCAGACTTTCAAATCTATAGGCCCGGAATGAAATCTGCAGGGCCCATGTTGTTGAAGTCAAATCAATAAACACAAATTAGACTATACTGTACACAGTTTCACACTGTTTCGACAAAATCAATTAGCACTGAGACAAGTTTTTATCCGTTAAAGACTGGTGTTGACATTCCTAGGCGCAAAGCTGAAATACCAGGAATTGAAACATGGATGGTTCCGAGCGTTAATAAAGAAAACAATTATGGGAATAATTAAAGTTGAAAAAAAAGACATAATTGACTCAAGGCCACAAGGGCCTGCAAATATTTGAAATTGCCGGCCCGACACAATAACAACCGGCACCGGGCCTCCGGCCCGCGATTCAGAAGGCTGGTTCTGAATATTCCATACCTTTGAGGTAGACGTAGATAGCCCCGATGACGTTGTTGTATTTGTGGCATTGGTTGTTGAAACTGGAATGACACAAAAGGCGATTGATGTCATTGGGGCGATTGAGGAATGGGAATTCGAATCAGCGATCAGCGGATCTTAAAACGGACAGGGTAGGCAACTCTGTACAGTGATTTGCTTTGCGTACACCTCAGGTGGACCAACACATCGATTTCGGTGTTTACACAATCAATACTTTACCCCGTCGGTGAAGATTGCCATTTAATGCCTTATCAAAGTGAGTACAACAAAATAAAAATGCTCATGTTGTTCAACAAAGAGCCCGAGAGAGACCACGATAACCGAAGCAATAAAGGAAGTTTGCAAGTGCATATAAATTAAACATGTATTCCCTATCTAGCACTGTAGCCATATTTGATTCTAGCTACCGTCTGTGTTGGCGGAAGGACACAGACAACATAATGATCTTGGTTAAATCGGTGTGATAATAGCAACATACGTTTACATGCGATATGGTTATAATTCGTTAAACCTTGTGTCGTAGTCAAGGTTGACAGGGAAAGGGTTGAGGTAGAAGTGAGACCTTCTGACCGAGGCTAGAAAACTAGCCATTATTTGATTGTTCTTACATCGTCAATAAATTCCCGAAAATCAAGTTATTAAAAAAAAGAACAAAAGTTATAAGTGGGTTCCTGTGTCATATAGCCGATCATTATGTGGCTATCATATCACCTAGCACAGACAGGGTGGCCCAGTAGTTAAAACCTTGCCCTTCTGGAGTTTCACAAGTCTATGTTACTGGAATAATGCTGAATGCATCTCAAACATATACTCACGCACTCGAGAACCGATGACATGGATTGCAAGTTTGGCGTCACTAGATTGTTTGGTCAAGTTGATTACTTACAATACCTCGTGACAGGTATATTCCAGCATTATTGCATAATGTGGTCATGTTTCTTTCTAAATTTCTAATATGAGGTGCATTCAAAAATTCATTATGGACAAGGTTGGTTGATGCAGTACACTAACAGCAAGAGCATTTGTTAATATATCATATCATGTATAAATGTATAACCTCTACTATTATGGAACGAAAAGAGAGAAGACTAGCATTTCGTAGCATCTGTATCTTGTTCAGTGGTAGGCAATTGCAGGATGTGGCAGATGGGATGTATATCTTGAAGTCGGGGTAATTCACAAATTGCATGCGCATTCAGCTGCATACGGTAAGAATTATTATAGTTTACTGAGAAAAAATCCGTTGTGACGGCACCTGTTTCAGTAGTCGTTGTTGCCACCGGTAACGTCGTCGTGTTGTTGATGTCTGTATTGGCAACTGAAATAAAGATGCATAAAAGCTCATTTTTTATTATGTGCATTTGGCTGACTGATGATTCGCTTTTACGAAAGAGGTAGTTCGTAAAAAGAGAGATGACACCTCAGTAAGTATGTTTGAATTTTCAACAGTAACATTTTGGTCGACCCGACAATTGTGATTACATATTTTCGCCACCAAACGTTTGATAGCGTTCTCCTTAGAGCTACATTTCAGTCAGCAACAGCATTTTTTGAGAGACAAACATATTTCATTTATGTTCATTCACACGGTATACATGTAACCTTACCAACAGTAAACACAGCAGAAGATGTATCGAGACAAAACTGACATTGTCTCACGTCATTAGCCGCGGAATGGCATAAACACCGGTCGTCATCCTGTCTATAGGGATCTTCAGGCTGTATCTGAAAAGAGGGAGCAAATATGTCATCCTCGTTCTCATGCTTATCATCATATGTCTTCGCCCCAGTGCTCATCATCGTCCTCGCCCTCGTCATCGTCACCACCATCAACCGTCACCCGTCCACGTCCTTGTCATCAACGACAACACAATATCACCAGTGAGTATCATCGACCTCTAAATACACATTTTGGTAATTGTAACTGCAGTTATTCATGACTGTTTTAATACATACATGAATGGTGTATTGTCCAGCTGCAATATCACTGAAGGATGCCAAGACTGTCGACTCATTCTGTGAAGGAGGATCAAATTCCTGGAAATGAAATAACAGTATCATATCTCAGCAAGAGACAAACTGGTTCTATCATCCAAGAAAAAGAAGTATTTACCATATTTGTTTCAAGAGAAACTTTTTACTGTAAACCCTCGAACGCCTTTTGGGCACTAATTGAGCATCCCTCCATGCCGGCCTGTTTCTTTACGCACATGAATGTCTGCTGGAAACCGTCTATTCCCTCCACCTGATTACCCATATGATCTTATAAGAGTGATAAGGTCTCTTGTATTCATATTTAGATCATAACCATTCTGTGTGGCAACCACCTCTGTTGTGTGACAGGGGGATAAATGCCAACTTTCACTTGATGTCGAGCAGTATTCGAACAGCTCCAGGATTTCTAAGAGCGTCACATGAATCCTGCTTACAAGGTGTCCAGTCAAGAGTACACAAGTCAAGGCCTCAGCAAAGCTTCCCAAAAGGTTTGCAGTAGACAGGTGAATTGTTTTTACAAATTTAATGCATTTGTAACAAAATTATGTCTGATGAAATAAATTGATTATTTTGACTTTAACATTTCTTGTTGTTTGGGGAATGGACAGGTGCAATATGTCTTTTATATGTGCTTATTTATGATAGGTGCCTAAAGTAAGGCATGGCAGGGCACCTTTTCGCGAATACCTGGTACCATCACTATTTGATAGGGATTCAAACATTTTCATAACAGTCGGAATTTTACAAGTGACACTGTTCCTGCCGGGATGTCGTGTGGATGTTTCAGAACGTTTATCTTTACTCATTCTGATCCACTGACAGGTAACGATGTTAAACGTGCAAATATATTTCACAAGTGAAATATGACACCTTGCGCCTGCAAGAGCAAACTGTGATAGAAATCAGTTATATTCTGCTAAAGACATCCATTGTACTAACACAGAGCGATGATCCCATACAGTGTCAGTGAGATACACAACGCAGTCTAGTAATTGTTAGATTTCTTTGAGAAACCATCCATAAATCTCATATCACAATACCGGACGATAGCAAAGGGAAGTCGACGGTAACTTAACGCCAGATCTAACGCTGCTTGAAATGGCATACCCACTGAACCTGAACAGGCATGTCAAACTGCAATAAGGAAGTAAATTTAGTTAAGTTCGATTTGTGGTCATTTTCCTCGAGGAAGAATGCTAGAATAAACCTGTCCGGTTTGGTCACAATACATACACCATTGAAATGTCTTCTTAGAAACGACATATCCAATTGTAATTTCAAATAGATTCCACAACTATCTTTTATACTGCACACAGTTGTAAATGGGCTGACTTGACTGTGTTGAGTATTCCACCACAAGGGATAACTATTTCAAATCACGAACTATGAAGGATCTTTTAAGAATGTCAGTTGTCATTTTAATTATTGCATTTTAAAAGAATTAGATTTGTTAAGTGATTTGTAAATATATATATATTTTATTATTGGTAGTTTAAATTAATAACTGAGATTGTTAGTGGCTGTACCTCAAAGGGGCTGAAGAAGCGTAACATTATTTTCCTCCTGAGAGGGTACGTAAGTCCCAAAACATTTCAAGTCAATTTAAGTGTACCAGGTTTTTAATCTTAGAATTTTTGTGTTTTTTAATAAATGGCAAAATCTCAGCATCAACGCCAGTTTATAATCGTAGTTTAGTTTTCTCACTCACTCATGACGTCAACCCTAGAGATGTGTTCCCCACTGCCATCTTGAAGGGCCTTCTTTTTCATTTTGGTCTAGCTCTTTACAGGAATAATCAGAAATTAGGACTCGCGTCTTTCTGCCAGTCTCGTGAAGATGTCCAAAGATGGTTTCGAGTGTGTATTAGTTAGTCTTCCTGCCTGTACCGAAAGGGTTTGACGTTGTTTCTGAGAACATACCTACTGATATGCCTGCATGTGAGGCCTTCATCAAAGTATTTCAAAGACACTTGGATTTCCTGAAATACAGAACTTGTAACTATAATCTGCCTGTCGAGGTTGGCCGTTGGCTTGTCATAGAGAGAATTTAGGACATGTAAACTGTGTATGTCGCCAGCTATAGCTGATGAATTCCACTATTGAAGCTTTTATGAATGCAGATTCAAATTTATCCCAAATAAATGCATACAGTTCCCTAATATGAAAACGTACACAAAATTGTTGAGTAGTAGAACTATAAAAGATATCAAGACCTTGCACAAATCATCTGTATAATAGACAAGTGCCTTCGAGTGTGTGATTGTATATATGAGTACAGAATTTCTGATGCGGCTCTTATATTTATCTGTACAATGTAACCGCCATCATGTAAAGTACGAATTATTTTTTTTCTCCTGTACCACCGTTTATGGTTCTTTTTGACAATAAATGAATTGATTGATTGATTGATTGATTGATTGGTTAACGGACATTTCCCAATTACCATCTGGTATCTCTTCAGGGCAGAGACACCACGTACCAACAACTCTTAGGAGGGTTCCAACAGCAGACTGTCAAACAGGGCCCAGAAGAGCCATCTTAATGTGTATGAACTTATTTCACTTTCCAAACAAGAACATTCCAACAAAGAAGTGTATATCATGCACTGCAAGGTGGGCAGAAACAGATAAAGAGGCGTCGTGTGGAACATGCTTCAGCAACTTTGCAACAACTTGGTGTGGAATACATGACATGTGACAGAGTTATGGCGTCATATCTCTTCTGTGTCAGTGTGCTGGCTGGCAGTGTTGCTTAGTGATTGGTGACTTTGAAGTGATTGACTTTCAAAAGTTAACTGTTTTAGTTTTAGTGGTTTTGCTTTTTGTCTTAGTTTTTAGTCGTATCTGACGCTTCTGTTACAGTAGCTCCCACATTCACTGGCAAATCCAGGATTGATTGTGAGCCGAGGACTGTCAAAACTGGGACGACTGGTATGCTCACTTTCAAAATTGGGACAACTGGCTAGATCAATTACAGAAATGTGAAATTTCACTGTCAACATTGGGACTGTAAAAATCGGGACTGAACCAGTTTGTCATGTCCCGACACGTTATTTTTAACATATTGGTATCGCTAGTAAAACTGAAGTATTGTGCGAGCTTGACAAACAAACAATAAAATGAATTAAATAATAAAAAAATAATAAATATATATATACAACTCACCGTGCCTTGGCAAAAGTAACTAGAATCAATCGAGATAATGCATTTCTCTCTGCATTGAGACTGTCATTCTTCAATACCAGCATCACAGTGTATTGTCTGGCAAAGCCATATGTCGGAAGTGCTAGGCTGAATCTGGCCTCGATAGTTGCAGGTGCAGTGTAGTTCACCTCGTCATAGGATAAAACGGGATCCAGTTCCTTGCAGGTATTACTATTCCCTCTGAAACAGATACGAATTGTTACCTATACCACGCTGTATCTAATTAAATTGGTAAAATGAAATGAACAAAAGAGAGAAATGATGAGATAACGTTCATATTAACAGCTTATGCTGTCAACCCAGAAAACATAATTACTATTCCCACTGGAAACAAATACAATCCAGTGCCTGTGTCACCTTGAGTCTAGGACACCATTTATATGAAAGATATATTAAGACGGTTTTGTTAGTTGTCGGGCATGATATCATTAGTTCAATCAGCTCGTGAATTTGATCAAAGTATATTGACAGGAACACATATGAGGTTTATGCCACAAGATCAACGAGGACTCACTGTGATCCGGGGATGAGTTGGGAATAGATATTCCTGTTAACGTGAAAACACAATTCAACATGACCTTGAGCATAACACTAAACAGTGACAATAGCAATTCAATATTCTTACTGATAATCAGTTCAGAGACCCACTATGATGCTGTATGTTTCTACCAGACCAATAAGACACCCAAGAATGTAATTTGTTTCTTTCATGAACTCTCTATACAGCACTGCTGTTATCATTTTCTTTAAAGGCATGCTGTATGCAACACAGACAGTGACAGTACTTTAAGATCATTCGCCCATGACATCCTGCATGCTGTGCTACTCAATTCATTGTAACTTATACCAAAGGGTTTTTCTGTTCAATTCGGACTCTCGCACTTTGGAGAGCTGCTCTCAAACACTGATAAATCGTGTCACCATTTCTATGTTAGTTCTAGCTTGATGATATGACCCAGGGTTTGATTACATACTTTGAACCGGCTGCAGTGTGAAGAACTTGGTCAGTCTGACATCTGGTGAGAGTGGCGTGGAAGAGATGTTAGATCCAGTTGATGCAGCAGATTGGAACCCCAGAGAATCCGATCAGCTTCTTCTGAAATGTCAACTGAAACATCCGTTAGAAACCGATGTGACACACACAAAAGCTTTAGTCATCTCATAATATATCCAGGTGATGAGATGAATCTGCAAGAGGATATCTTGTGTTTTGGTAATGATCTAAACATGGCTTTTCGAGAATTAATGTATTTCATAGATATACTGAAGAGAAAAACATACATTGTGATGAATGATTGTGAACAGAAATAGCAAGATCGACAACATGGATATTTACCTTGTTGTCTGTTGCAGTAAAAAGAAGAACCAGTTAAATCAAATATCCTGCAGATGGTATGTAAGCTGTTGTCCGTGAGGTTATACGTGTGTGTATATATGGAGAAGGAATCCTTCAAGATGGCCAGTTCCAGCGCCTGAAAAATGCAAGCAGTCAGTTAAAGTTTGATTCGCAGTGAAATGAAAGAGAGAGAGAGAAAGCACGAGAGAGAGAGCGAGAGTAAGACAAAGAGAAGATATATTATATATACTGAACAACAATAGAAACGCACCACCCATATAATACGAAATATCCCCGTCAGACAGAACTGTACCCATGATATCTGAGCATCGTCGGTGCATTTTTAGTATGGTGTGTTTCTAATGTTATTCAGTATATGTATAACGAGAGAGAGAGGGAGAGAGGGAGAGCTCGCAATGGAAGAAGACAAGGACACATTGTGTCGTGACAAATGTCCGACCACCACATATCATCAGACAATAGGAGAGTGATTGATTGAACATTTAGAATAAAATTCTTGTAACTCTGTGGATTTAAAATCAGCGGCATATTCGACAAAACAAACCCCATACCTTCCCATTCCCATTCGATGGTGATCTGAGGACTCCTGTTTTTTTTCGGTCAGGAATGAGCTGTCCACTCACTGACAAGGACGACGGAGGATCTGCTGGGTGAGTCACCCTGGAGATGTTGAGGAATACTGCCCACGCAGCCTATATGAACACAGCAACTGACTGAATGTTGTTTTATGTCGTGGTCGAAAAATCACGGCCAGTACAGTATGTGTGTGGTTTTCAAGAAGCTTTTCAGACAATATTTTAGCCACATGACTGCTTATACACCACAAATGAACTACGCAAAAGCTTATTCATATCGATGTCAAACATGTGACAGCGAACATCATAGATTACCCCTAGTCCATGAGGTGATGTAACTAATCAATACTGGGGCAAAGTTAAGTGTATAAAAATAATAATAATAATAATTCGCCAGTTTCAGTTGGTATTATTGCAAAGAGGAAGCAAAGATGGCAAGTTTAGTTGCTTCCATTAGTTTTTGGCCACTCAGGAATTCTTAGATTAGATTTGGACAACTGATGTGATACAGTCATCATGCTGCAACTGCCTGGATGTACGTAACATGTAATATTAAAGTTGATATTAATAATATTCATGGCACAACAAGTAGTGTATGATTATAAGTATTTAGCGAGTTCTGAAATATGTTTAGTTTTATACGAGTTTTCTATGCAAGTAAAATACAACGATAACATGTTATTGACATATACATCTACAAATAGCCTATCAATTTATTGATGTATTCACACGAATGGTACTGTTATTTTCCAAGAATACGATTGAGTTAGATACTTCGTTGTAATGTTAATACTGTAAAGGGAAAATTCAGCATTCTTCGCTCTTATTGTACAATCAAATTACCACCCGAAACATAATGTACACTGAAATACAACCTGAATATTTATATCCTCGGGAGACGATGTGTGTTAGACTTACGGTTTGTTCCCCACAGTGTACAGTTCAAAGTCAACCCTGCAAGAATTATTTTAATGAGATTAAATGCTGCTGTTGGCAGAAAAGAAAAAACAAAGAAAAATAGAAGGAGTTGTATGAGTTTGCGTGCACTTTGGGAGTGTTGTTACCTACTGAATACCTTAGATAAACATTTCCAAACTATATACATTAGTATGTATGTATGTATGTATGTATGTATGTATGTATGTATGTATGCATGCATGCGTTTTGATTGTGCGTGCGTGCGTGCGTGTGTATTTTCGTCATAATGTTGATCACTGGATTTTTATTATCTACAGTTTTGTAGTTTTTTGTAGACATAAGTGACTTTGCATAGTACCTACACTAGTTAAACATATCTTGAAATGGATTTACATTATAGAACTTCTATCGTAGTATGTACTTTTCCTCCAATTTGACACATAAAGCTGAATACCAAATACAGCCCTCAACATAATAACTTTGATAGGTTACACAAGATATGTCTGCTTTAGGCTCTTTCATATATGTACGAGCACCATCTCAATTGGGCAGGTGCAAACTTAAAATTGGAAATGGGCAACTCTTTAACATGAGTTTCACAAATGATTACTCTACTGCTTCTGTCAAACATGAATCCGTATGCTGCACAATGACATTGAACACTGATCTAAATTAGAATGAACATGACGAAGTAAGCAAACTGCATAGTTAATGTTTACTCCTTATAACATCTACCTTTAATACACCATGCTAATACTGGTACTCTGTAGCAAAGACATAAAACTTAACTTACCGGTTTTCCCCACGCCAGAAACTTTTTTCTGGGGGCCGAGTCCATGAACAATTACATTCATGGAAATTCCATTATATGTAAATGTGACGGGAAGCATGAAAACCACAACACATATCCAAGCAAGAATCATGGTTGTTTCCACAAGGTACCGGAGACAAAGAAATACAGGAAGAGTAACTGAACACCGATTCAGACCAACGTATTTTCAGTTTGACAACTGGGGTGAGCGCAGGGTTGTTATATTACGGCTATACAGTTGTCGGTCTTTTCATTGGGTGACTTTTTGTTCCGTCTGCCGTGCCTTCTTAACTGTATTGAATTGCAGGTAAAATGCGTCCTCAAACTCCATTCACTATCATGATAACCCCTTATGGGTATTTAAAATCCGCTGCATGAATTTGAACATACACTTTGTAGATTGATCTTCCACGCGAGAGAGCAGAATAAGCCCTCATTGTGTGCTGTTGTTTTGTGTTCGTACATAGCCCGGAGACCACACGCCATAGTTATTCAATCACGCACCTAGACACAGTTCAATCGCTGTTGGCCTTCGATGCGACTGTCACATGTCTTCTAAAGCCTAACAGGTTTACAGTTTCATAATATGTCGACAGATCGCCGTTAACCTATTTTTGTATCATTTTGAGATCAAAGCTCAGGTGTATTGTATATTCGTGTAGTAGTTGTTTCAGTGACATGTCCTTACTGTCCTTGTCTTGCACCACCTCATAGCACACAGGTCACAAGATCTTATTCTTGACGTGATTAGCACTGCGATACACATATTTTAAGCGATACCTTAAAATCATTATACTGCAACTTATAAAGCTATGTAATGTCAAAAGTATTTAAAATTAGAAAATCATATACTTGTCATGACCCAGCATGTTTTATTTGTTTTATCTTAAAAATACAGAGTAGTATACAAGCATATGTGAGACACAGATACGCGAAGCTTCTGTTATAGTAAACTGTTGTGGGCCTCGTAGACGTCACGCGTACAATTGGGCTTCTGTAACGCCATATATGGTAAGGGACCGTTCATAACGTATATAGCTACGGAGGTTAATGATTTTTATGGAGAAGCATGTACAATGTGAACAACAACACACACACACCTTGGCACCCCACCCCACCCCCACCCTCAAACACCCGTAAAATCTTATGAACAAAGTAAGTTCAAAATGGTCTGCACAAATTCAAACACGTGTCCATTCTTGTTGCGTGTGTGCAGGTTTTAAGGTGTCAACCGAAATATTTCCCACAACTGGGTTTCCCCATATTAACATGACACAAGATCCTGCTCAGTCTGCGGTATTCACAATGCAGTGCAGGTAAACCTGGTGGTCCACGGTGTCACAAACATTACCCACTAATCACAAAAGGTATCCCTGTCCATTAATCACGTCAAACAAGGAACATCCCACGTCAACATGTCAAACTTTGTAATTATATAGAGTGTTAACGTCATTGTGTAGAAGCGCGAACATACATTCCCAACGTCAAGTCAAGACACGACAATGTGATTTTCAGCATTGTATTCAGCATTCAACCTTTAAGGTCAGAACAGAAGCTTTCAAACAGATCATCATGATAATCGGTGCATTCGGTGCAACGTTTCCAAGCGTTGGTCACATGACTTTATAGCAATACGTAATAACCCCGCA